>NW_026623524.1:258489-366068 GCF_030028575.1 Malurus melanocephalus
CAAACAACAAAAAAAAACACCACAGGATCTAAAATGTTAAAGAAATAGAAGGCACAAGAAATGAAACCTGTTTTCTATGAAACATTACTTTTATAAGCAACAGGACCCACTACGCATATGGAATTAGATACTTTAGCAAGYAGAGTTTTCTTATTTTTTCCTTCAAATTCTAAATAAATTTATCTACATCAGTGTCTCCTACTGAAAACACAGCCCTAGAGATGGAAAAGTGAACAAAGGTTTCCTAATCTTACTAAGATTCACAGCACATGTGGTTCAAGCTTTATTCCGGAAGTGCTGTCCAAGGCTCTTAGATGCCTATTTTAGCACTCAGGCTAAAACTCTGGCATTAAAGGCCACCTAAACAATGACATCCTGGKTTTTTTTTGGTTGGAGGGATCATAGACTTGTCCTGTAGTCCTTCCAGGACTGTAGTGCCTGACTTTCCTGTAAAGCATCTGAACTGTGCCCAATATGTGTCCAAAAGGCCATTTGTATTCCTAGAAGTCTCTCATAAGCCAGAGCCAGCRTGATCAGTAGAAAACAGGGCTCAAGCCCGAGCTGGTTAAACTCCCTTTCACCCAAAGGAACATGCATAGGAACATCTTCAACTCCACCAATTTGATCTACTTTTATTTAAAGCAATTGCTTCTGCGCTATCAAGCAGTCAGACCGGGAGGATTGGGGATACCCAGGGCTGATCACACAACTGTAAGGTATCTTTCAGGGAGTGGGCATTCTGTCAGATGTTCATAGTAATTGTGTAGCATGTCATGCTGTAGCATGTCATGAGCTCTGAGTACATGTTGATACAAAATCTAGTTTGCTTAAAAAAAAAAAAAAAAGTAATAATGTAATAATGCTGGCAAATGTAGCTACTTTGGTCTTCATGCCTTCAGTCCATGGCCCCTTCACCAGATATCTTGAGAGGTATTCAAATGCTTAAGCATAGGTGTCGAGCCCTCTCTTAGGTGCCACACAGTGCCTGAAACATCCAACTGGGCTAGTAAGTATCTTACAACACCTATGGAAGAGCAGCTACAGCCTTTTGAAGCACAGAGGCAAGAATGCCATCTAAAAAATTGCTTCTGGGCTTGCCTGGGGACCTGAATCYCACCCTCCATATTGTCTCAGATCCTCCTTTCCTGTGTCAAGTRTAAGTTATCTGTTAGCAGCTCCCTCCTAAACACTCAGAATTCTCAGGAGGTGAACAGCCAGAGCAAAGCTCAGGCCAGGGACTCAGCTCCACTTCATCACTACAGTCAGGTTCAGGAGTCGGCAACACTACCTTCTGTTTACCTGATTCCTGCTGCCTCAGTTTGTTAAAAAATACCCAAGAAACACTCACTCTATGGACTGCCTCCTTCAGTGTTAAAGCAAAAGAACAGCTCAGCTGCCACCTCCTTGCAGTCTCCTTCTGCTTTCCCTGGTGTCTGACTCGCAGCAAGTACTCGCTGCTCTCGTGGTCTTAACCTTCTGTYTGTCCTTCACTCTAACACCATGAAGGGCTGCAGCTACTCTGCTGTGCCTCTAGCACAGCAAAATTAGAGCTTCAGGTATTGCCAATRGAGAGAGGCTGAGAAAGGAGCAGCACAGGTATTCCCATCCTTGCTCCCACCCTCGAGTCTGTTTCTTGGGATGAGACACYTGAGCTCATTCCAGGACACCAAAGGAGCCCTTCTCACGTGGGCAGAAGTCCTAYGGATACGATGCGGAATTTATTCTGCATCCTTAGGAAAGACTGCTTGTACCTGATGAAAATCAGAGAAATAGTAGAGAAGTTTTGTGGGTAATTTCAGTAGAATCTWTGATTTGGTAATACCAGAAATAACTAAATATGCCTGACACTTTATTAGGAACAGCTGGAGAGAGATGAAATAACTAATTTAGATTTATCTGGATCGTGATCTCTTGATAAATCACACAGTTTCATGATCAGTTGAGATGTATGGGGCTTATGTAGGCTRCCAAACAAGGACTGTAAAACACAGATCTGAGCTTTGCCTGAACAAAGTAATCTCTTCAGAGCTGCAGAAARTGTGAGGTGAGGGGAGGCTATGCAGTAGTGATGAGCATGTCCCACCTCCTGCTCCTGCTCCCAAGGAACAATGACAGGAGGAGGGGAAGGGACAAACAGCAGGACAGTTGGAGGAAGGAAAGGCAGGGTTGGGCACCCCAGATGTTAACATCTTATTCTTGTTTGTGAAATTTTGGAAGTGTTTAAATTGGGTGGGAAAGGAGAGGGAGGGAGGGTGAAAACCCAAGAAGTAGCTAAGAATGGACAAGGAGATTTACAGAAGATTAGGCAGAATGAAGTAACAATTTGAATCATTAGTAACCATTGTATACTCTTATTTCTACCACACTTATTTGTGGTAAGTTAAAAAAATGTCTATTTTTCTAGGAGAGGTCTCAAAAACAGCAGTTGCAATAAAATATTACATTGTCCGTTTTGAGCGGGACTTTTTGCTTGTGTTTTTAAATAAAAGGATGACTACAGCTACTGTACTTTGTCATTAAAGCTGAAAGCTTGTGCTTKCTTTTATATATGCAAGCCAAGCAAAGATATCAGAGCTTAACTTTGACAGGTAATTTGACATGGTGAGCATTGGTAGCGTAGTTTAGTGCTTTACACCAATCCAGCAAAATGGTTTGGCTGTTCCTGCCCACAGCTATTTCTGACTTTTATTCTCAGAAATTCTGTAATTGTCAGGAATGTACAGTAACTAAAATTTATGGTCTATTTACAGGTACAAGAGCAAATGGAAGGACTGATAACCTTAGCAGTGCCTTTACAGTAGAATGAAGCTCTGTTCTTTCTCAAATGCACACACCCAGCAGCCAGCCCTAAATATATTGATGCATTCACGTGTATGCACATAAGTATCCAGTGACACTAACAGCAGTGAACCAAGATAGTCTTTCAGAGTTTTTTCATTTGGGGAGGGGATGACCTTCAGAAAGACATCTAATTGTGATCCTGGTAGGCATTACAAGCCTTTTTATAAACTCTGAAATATTTCTGTTATTACCATCAGGAAATATAGCTTTGGTACTTGAAAAGCTTGTTATTTTAGATAAATATATTATTTTTTGTAACTTCCAAGCCTTTTCATGCTGGTAATGTGTTTGTAACTTCTTTGCATGCTAGTTACATTACAAGACTCAGAAGTATTAACCCTGGAGCAATGTGATTTCCACACATTTCATTGAACATGAGCCGTGCTTATGATGGGTGCCTTCAGGAGACAGGCACAAGGTCCACCCAGGAGAGAAGGTGTTGAGACAGGAACACCAACATAACTGCTCTGGAGCTCCTGCAGCAGCAGCTTCAGGGAGGCAGGTCCCACATGGGGCTGGACAGAGCWGGTGAGACCTTTTTGTGTCCTCAAGCCACTGACAGAAGCTGAGAGAGATATTCTCTGAAGTTTGCCTGAAGAAGCATTGAACTTGCATTGTCCAATATGAGGCATGATGGTAAGAGGTGGAGAAATTTGTCTGGAAGGCCATCAGCTGAGCCAGGCTTGCTCTATAAATCATTCTCTAGCTGCTAAAGGCCCCTGTGGCACCCAATATATGAAGAGATTGTCTCTGCTTTGTTCTCAGCTGAAAAAGAAGCAGCAAAGTGACTAAAGTAGAAAGCAGCAAGGATGAGAGGTGAGCCASTGTTGCCTGAAAGTGATAGAATAAAAAGGTAACGTGGAAAGAGCAGAGATTTCCTCCTGTTTGAGCAAGGGGGGAAATGGAACAAAATTTGGATGTGGTCAGAAGAGTCTCTAGCAAATGGAGCCTGGGAGTGATTCAGGATTCCTGAGCYTCCTCTATTGCCAGCTTCAAACACTGCTGGAAAAATGTGTCTCTTCTTGATTTATGCAGAAGTTGACAAATGTGCTGCTATTAACTAAAAAGGATCCAAAGAGCAAAATTCTGATGATGAACCTTATGGGTCACTGTAATGTTACATAATGGATTTTCTGAGGGGGTCAGTTTCTTTTTATAAAAAAAAAAACAACAACATTTTCCATTAACACTCCCTCTCTCCTCCCACTACTCCTTTTCCTGCTAGATTAATAGATGAATAAATCTGCAAAGTCAAACATTCACTAATATGTAAGTGCCAAGATGAATGTTACTTTTGCAGGAGAAGAAACCTCTGGTCGTGTTGCCACCTGCCCATGTACTTGAAGGCAGCTAGCTTAATTTTGCCCCTAACCATTGGAAAAGAGCTGTGGCCAGCCTTGTGTGATCCTTATGGGACATCATCTCTGCCAGAGAAATTCCTTGTGTACARGTCAATCATTAATCCATTCAAGAAAACAAGCAGAAATAAATAAAATATTTATAGCTCAATTGATCTCTCAGCTTCAGCTCTTTTTCTTTTTTCCTTCCACTTACCCCAGAATTGTCCTTGRATGAATCCAGCTACTCCAAATGCTCTTTGATAGATGTGCTTCARTCCTTAAAATATACTGGTCACATTTTCCCAAGTCACTTTCTGGAAGGGATAGCAAACAAAACCTCTTCTCTTTTAATTTCATCATGTTTTATTTATAGTAGATAAATACATATTTTGGCATCATGTTATGWATTTCTGAAAAGAGCAGCGTTAAAATGCATCATGAGATGGATGGCATCCATAGCTATGTGAGAGGGGGAACCTCTTTGTACCTTTGTGAATATACCAACTGGATTTATAAGTGTGAGCTACAAATCTTGTCAAGCGGGACTGCAGGCTCAAATAAACTTTCTGGTCTCTGATCTCAAATGGAATGTTTCAGCATGGCACTATGTGTTGTTAATTCATGAATAAATATTTAACAAAGAAAGACATAAATTGTGGGGCCCTGTTTCCTGCATAGAAGGACACTGCTCCAATCCAAAGTTTGCAAATCATCAAAGCAATTTTGGTTTAGCAGTTTGGTGTATCTACTCTGTGGGCAGCTTGGGGTTTTCAAYCTAGACTACAAGTATTTAAGTTAAATGTCTTCTGGGAAAGATTCAGCACATGCAATCCTCACTGAAGAGGGTGGGAAGAGATGAGCCCCTCAGAAGTGGGAATTAACAGTTTTAGGTAATGTTTCTTTATTATTCAATAAAGTTATAAATTATTTTTACTGACTGCTTTTGTGGATTTCCTTATTTTAATCCCAAAATGAAACTATCTGTTCCCAGATGTTTTATGCCTGTTTTCATCAACAAATTAATRAATTATCTGGAAATCTGAAAAAAGGTCATCAGTACTTAGAAATTAAGTGTTTTTATGATATAGCAAATGCTGTTCTCAGTTGAGGTTATTTTCAAAAGTAGCAAAAGAGAATGCATTAACATGTGAAGTGTTTGATTTGTTCTGTTCAAATGTGGATTTCCTCAAGAGAAATAGCCACATCCAAACCAGTTATGCATGTTCTTTTGATGGCCAGACATGAAGCCAGTTTGTGAAGCTGAGCATGAGATTCATCTCATCTTAAAACAGAAGCCTACATTTGGTGAAATGAAACTCATTTCATTGTTTAGACCRCCATTGATGGTGTTAGAAACTTAAATGTATCAGAAACAGATATAAATGGGTCCCATTCCTGCTGCCTTTAAATCATGCTGCCACAAAAGCAGTGGGATCTCGGGGCTTTCTGTTCTTATTTTTGTATAATAGAATGAATAAAGTGGTTCTGCAGTCCTGCTGAAAGAATGTAGAGAACAAAGATTTTCCTTCAATTTTTGTGGTGTGGACTTGTAGAAATACATTACATCTCTCCTAAATGCTCAGCTATTAGTCTTCAAAACTAGAAAGGTCTTTTCAATTGACTGTACACATCAAGAAAAATGACACTGCTTTTTGCAAGTCTTAGAATGAAATGGAAAATTCTAATTTTGGTAAAAAAATAAAAGAAACCTTACCTCATTTGCAGCCTTTAATTTGTTTAAGSTATTTTTTTAAGTGTAGACCTCAATTTTATTTGTTGATATCCTTAAATAGTTTGACTATGCAAATATATATAAGCTGGTTTATCTTGTAGAATAATTTATCTGTCTGAAACACCACTTGTGAGATATTAAAATTAATGCACTCATGCAATTTATATTAGCCAGATGAATCAGATTCTCTCAGTATTAATACTTTTTCTTCGCAGGGCCAAGGAAAACTCTAAGGAATCCTATCCAGGAATGCATCTATTTAGATGACATAAACATATGCATTCTGAGCACAACTGCTGTTTCTCTCTTACTGATAAAATCACCCGTTTCCATGCAGAAAACTCCCCTCCCTATTACAGGGGTTCCTTTTATTCTAGAAAAATTTAGAAATTATTCAAAGCCTTCTTGTTATTTATAAGTACACTAACTCTCTATACTCACCTGTTTATGCTTCTATTGGCACAGTMACACAATGACTAGACTCTAATTGATGTTCATGCCTATCATCTTTCTTTCCCCCTCATTTTACATTTATATTTTGTTTTCTCAACTGTGTTCCATTTTCTTCCTGAGGATGGCAGTTGTGTGAGGATTTTTGTTGTGTGAGCAGCTTTTAATCTTATTTTTAACAATAGGATTGTGTTTTCCTTTTATTTTCCAAATCTCATTTCAAGCACATCAAACAAATAGTAAAAAGTAAGCCTTTTTTTCCAAGTAGTATTTTTTACAGTGCCTGCACCCCTCAGTCATTGACTTCATAATCATTGTTAGCTTTGTGAATAGTATTAATCATTGTGACTTTCTTGTTTTCAGAGCTGAAAATAACCCAGCARTGCTCACTCTCACTGACTGTTAACTCAATGACTTCTTATCATTTGTGAAGAGTTCTCATTCATTGTTTGCTCTTCTCAGGTATAGGACTTTGGAATTAGGAGACAGTAGTCTCTACAGTTTGAAAATTCCAAGGCTGATTTAATATTAGCAGTATAAGGACTTTCAAGCATTTCCTTTCAGTCTGAAGTCCCTCACAATACCATGATCGATAGACAGATGCTAAAACCCCCCTAAAAAATATACAAACAAAAAAAATAGTTGGATTGTTCTGTATGAGTTTCTTGTTTGTGATGGGACTACATATTTGTGCATTTGTCAGAAATTTGGTCTGTAACGATGTGGCGTATCTTTGTTATCACTTATCTTTACCTCAGGAAAGTTGATTCTACTTTGTTCATGAAGTGCTGTCTCTTCCCACATTTTAGTCCCYGGATCTTTCCCTAAAAAAGTCTGGAAACGGACTGCAACTTTCTATTAAACTGAAATGCTCATCATGTTCTAATATTACTAACAAAGTTAATTTTTTTTTCAAAACTTTGCTGCTTCAGTTCTTCATTTCATCACTAGATTCCCCAGCAAGCAGGAAAAGGGAATCCTTTTTTTTTTTTTTAATCATTACTATTTTTATTTCTTTTTCTTTTATCTTAATAATTCTTCCAGTATTAGAAACTATCATTATATCTTCTGAGGAAAAAAAAAAATAGTTGTCTTCTGAATCTTGGCAAGGTTCTGTGGTCCCTGCTGTCGTAACAGCACAATGACAGCTGCCCATGACACCCCTTCCCCAGTGAGACCTGTCAGCCCACTTACTCACCTTTTTGCTTTTATACCTTTAGAGAAGCAGTGGGATTCTCTGTGTCAGTACAGCACTTTGCAGCATCTGGATATAGCTTGTTTCTAGGCATTTGCTTGCTTAGGCAAGAATAGTTATGCCTAAATTTAAATTCTCCCTCTGAATGCCAATYCATACCATGGATATGTTTTCACGCTACACCCACACTGAATTCTGCAGAAGAGTGGAGACRCTATCTGGGAAAAGCGTAATGAGCCAGCTGCTCTCAGCTAAATWGAGAAGCTGATGAGTGTTTTTTGCCACATACTATTTTGAGAATTAGGTTTTMGAGTAAGGAGTGTGACAGTACTGCCACAAATGTCAGTCCTGATGAGAGGTGTCTCTGTGGTCTGTCATTATTATCAGTCTCTGTGAAGCTCAGAACAGTAAAACTAATTTGTTATTTCCAAAAGAAATTTCTATCAGCCGGGGGGGAAAAACTCATTCAGATGTTTGCCAGCTGCTCATGTTCCCTTTGTTTTAGTGATGATAGAAATGTTAAGATTCTTCAGCCAAAATTTACGAAAAGCTTGATGCGTGAGGATGAGCATTTCAAGAATGGTCAGTTGAAATTTTAAAGTTTCCCTGATTAGGAACAGTATGGCTGTCCAAAAAGCATACAGGAACTCATCAGCATGGGAAGGGAAGGGAAGGGAAGGGAAGGGAAGGGAAGGGAAGGGAAGGGAAGGGAAGGGAAGGGAAGGGAAGGGGTATGCTGCATGTCCCTCCTGTCATCCTGATGCTGAGAGTGTAAGCCTTTAATGTGCACACTGTAGATATGCTCCACCAAAGAGAGGCTCAGGAGACAAACATTTAAACATTTAGACTTCATTTAAACAAGTGTGCTGGACAGAAGACATGGAAAGTAAATTTTACAGTCAGATAATGTCTTTTTCTCTCACTGGAAACTGTTCAACTGGAGTTTGGTGTGCTTTAACACCTAGGAGGAGCAGAATTCAATTGCAGCATGTTTTATATGTAGATTGTCCACAGTACCAGTGAACAATTCAGTTACCATCCCTTTCAATTCTCCATATTGGTTTCCTTAACCATGAATATGTAAGAAATTACCCTCTTCCCCAAGCTAGCYGTAGCATTAATAACACATTCAGTTGAACTGTGCTTTGAAAGTGCAAAATAGCTTTTATTTTTCTGGGGGGGGGGGGGGGAAATAGAAAATTAAGTAAAGGCAACCAGCTTCCATCAGCTCATGAGTATCAGAGGAAAATGTCATCTGGCTCATGTCAGTGTTTTCACACAGGATGTCTGTGCCATGAGCCATGGCACTTGTTAATTAGGAGTTTGATGATAAGCATAACTTACACTCTGAAATCTTCTGCAGGTTGTCAGTGTCTAAAATTCAAAATTTTCTAGAACAGGAATATTTCTGGGGACAGGAGAACAGAGAGGTCATACCTACATTTGTACTCTGTAGCTTTGGAATTTGCCTAGCATTTGGCTCTCTGTTGGTTACACAGATGATGACACACACTCGATTTCTGAAGTGGAAATKGAGAAAAAAATAACAGGAAGAACTATAAGGAATATCTTGTATTTATAAGCCCTGGGATCTCGGAATGAAAAGGGATGTGTGTGTAGGAATTGCTTGCAGAAGTGAGTCATCCTCTGAATCTCACATCTTAGCAAGTCTTCTGGGGCATTTGATTGTCACACCAAGAAATCACACACATGCTTTTTRTTTTCCAGGAATTCTTCACAGTTTTTGGAAAGCTTACAAAAGGGGGTGTATATAGACATGATATGAGAAACCACATGGATTCCCTAAAACATAAATAAACTTAATAACACATTTGAAATAATCTGTGCACTGTAGTGAGAGAAAAAAATTCTGAATCCTGACTGAGACTTTTAACTTTCTGTGTTTCCTGTATGTGATATTGCTGAGACAGAATTAACCAGCAGAGCACTTTGAAGCTGTTAAAACACTTCATTTTTAACCTTTGTCAATGTGCGTCTCTCAAGCAATGCCTTTGATATATCCTAAGTTTTGAGAAACGTTCTTCTCTAGCATAAATTCATGCACAAAACTCTAGGCGAACGGAATGCTCACACCTAATTTGCAGGCACCAGAAAGTCTGATAAAGAAAAAAATAACCTCTTTAATGCAGGGAAGATTCACATGTTCTATGATATGTAATCTGTTCCTCAAAGATTATTTTCTTAAAGAAAAATGTTCAGTTTTATTTGTCATCTCTAGCCCACAACTACACAGAAAATTAAATTTTGTAGGAGGTCTTCTTCTTTTTCTACCCTCCTTTTCTATTCTCTTCCTTCTGCTTCCCTCCTATCTAGATGTAAAATTTAGATTTCACCAAAACAGTTCTCTCTCAGATCTTTATTTCGAGAATGYAATTTCAGCATAATTTCTCATGGTCTATCTTGGAAGCAAAACATGACACRATCCATCCAATTCCTGTTCACAGGAGTGACCTGCTTGGGTTCATCCCTCATGGAAGAAAGACCCTGATTCCAGCTCTGGTCCACCAGCATGGATTATTATGAAAATGATCACTGTCTGTATGTTTTTTTTCCTCATTAATGCATCTTTAATTAATGCATCAATTTATTTAATGCATCATTTAATTAATGCATCAATTAATTAATGCATCTTGTCATAGAGTGTGCAAGCTGATAATTCCTACAAGGAATTCTGCCTTTCTGCACCCCTCACGATGCCCAGGCCCCTAATAAAACTAAGAGGAGAAAACCAAAGGTTCTGCATGAACTAATCATCTGCCCAGGCATTCTGTTAAGGTTGGCTATAGGTTCTAGCAGACATTCAACACTTAGGAAGAGAAATTTGTCCTCCACACTGCTAGGAYAGATAGAAACAAAGATGACTTAGAGAAGTTTGTTTAGTATAGGAAGAAAAGAACTTAGGAACTGTTTTCAAATACGCAACAGGATACCACAAAAAAAAAACCACAGAGTAAATTATTTTTTATATCTAAAGGAAGGTAACAACTAATGGACCTGTACGGCAGCTCTGAAGATGTAGATATAAAGGGGGAAAAAATCTAATTGCTAGCATGGGAAAGCACCAAAATAGATTACTAAAGGAGTTCCTATCATCGTTTTAAAAGTACAGTACATAAATATATGTCAGAAATGACACAGACATGCTCCTTAGGGATGGGACTGCAACGCCTTTCAGCATGTATTCCAGATCAGCTGTCTACAAGTCTACAAATAACTARGAATCAGCAWTRAACAGTCTGGAAAATRAGCTCTCTTACCACATTTYATGCCTGAATCATGGATAGATAATGGAACATTTTTAAAGACAGTGAAACATTTTCTTCCTGAGCAAGTTGTGCACAGAGTGYTTCCACAGCACCTAATTTAGTCTTTCATATGTCCATTGTATAAAAAAATGTTCCTCTGAATTTAAGATTAGGAAGTAAACTTTTGGACCAAAATTATCTGCTTATACAAATTGGCCTGGCTCCAGTTACACTCRTGCACTCATGCTGTGTTTTATTTACCATACCAGTGTCTAGCCTTTTGACTTAGAGTCTCGCCTTGACTTCCCTGGCCTTTGCATCAAGTCCTTGAGCAAGGCTGACTCTTAATTCGTAAGGTGCCACATCCACACAGACAAGTCAAAGCGCTTCAAGATGGCTTGAACTGTGGGAGCATTCATGGCTGTGTCTAATTAAGCAAATACAGGGAGCCAGAAAAAAACGGGCAAGAGCAGTTAAATCCAGGAAGAGGTCAACCCCATTGGTAATTAGCAGGACAATGGATCAAAGAGCTCCACTTAGCGCAGGAAATATTGAGCATCTCGTCCTTATAGCTGAATCTGATAAAACTTGGGTTATACATTTTCTACTAAATGAACCGGAGGCAGCTACAAACAGGAGGCTATTGTTTAACCTCTATGGGAATTTCTGTTGGCTTACTGCATGCTTGAAGGGCTACAGAAGAGCAGCCCTTATGCCACATACTGATGTAGGTCTAATGATCTCTTATCTTCACATTCACAGTGGTTACTCGAAAAGCAAAGAAAATGAAAGCCTTTCAAATAGCTTTTCCTCTAAAAAAGCTCCTGCCTCTGGGTTTTTGTGTGTTCAGTGGGTTTTTTTATGCTGTCTTTCTCTTCAGCTTGCAAATAAATATACCCAGTGCTTTATTTTAACAGGCTTCTTGTTCCAAAGGAGTACTTCACTGGTTTTATATAACACCCTTCAAAAACTTAATCAGAAAACTCTGTTAGACAGAAAAGGTCAGAAGTAAAAGTRAAAAGAGGAAAGGTCTTCAGAACCATTGTTACATTAATCCCTAAAAATTTCCTTTTAGCAAATACTCCACTACTCCAGGTTTGTCCCTACTGACACTGCAATTTCAGCTCTTTCCAACATCTTAATTAAGGGAATAACCCACAWGTTGTACCTGCTGGAGTCAGTCTGAACTGTGTAACCCTTTTAATTTATGCATTGAAGTAATAAAGAGAGATCAAAATGACAACCAAACATCCAGTGCTCAAAAAMAAATCCTTTACTTTGCAGATAGTTACAGTATTATATATTCCTCACTGCTGATTGTAGATGGGAAAATCTGCTTTTAGATTTCTCTCTGGAGATGCTGTTCAGTTAATCTTTACTGATGGCTGGGATATAAAATCTCCCCACTTATTTCAGAGTCAAAGGACAGGGATAGTTCTTCCCTGGATAAGTACAAATACCTAGCATTATCCTCCTTCTTTGACCTTTTCTGAGATGAGACTCTCTCTGTCCCTAGATTATAAAGAATAATGTTTTCTTTTTCTTTCAGACATAAACAACCTTTCATTATTGTCTCCAGTGTGTGTCTGGGATCAGGAGCCATCTGAAGTGGATCAGCCACAATCAGAACAGAAACTGCCTCCATCAGTGTCAAATCCACTGTAGAAGATCTGATTTTCTCTTGCTGCTCCCATCTCCCTATAGGACATGTACCACTACTGAAAGCTGCCTTCCCRGGTTTATGGTATACAGTTTTCTGGACACTTAAAAAGGTGCAAGGATCCAATCTCAGTCTCAGATTAGTTTGTGGAGTGTTTTCATTGCCTCGAATGAAGTTGGACCTGCCTTAACAGAGTCAGAGCAAAGGTAGTGCTGCAGCGGTGCTCTGACCATACTTGGTATATTCACAAGCCCTTGTACTGCCCTAAAGTTCTGATTTTTCACAGTGAAATAAAGGCTTCCTATGTTTCATGGGCATTAAAATRGAGCAGTGCACAGTTTCTAATGAACAATTACAAAAAAGAGAAGGGAGAAAAGGAAGGATCACAAAGTCAATTACCAGCAAAATCCTCCATGGCAACAAAATTACTACTTCTTTTCTTTTTAAGCCTCCTTGTACATGCCATAAGCACAAAACATCCAGGCCTCCCTACAGTTCATTGGTGCCAAGTGGATTAGGCTGGCAGAGGCTGTGCTGGTTTAATCCCCTTTAATGCCTTGCACCTTTAGTCTGATGAGCAGCCAGACCCTTTTGCTCCAGCTCCACACTGAGCTCATCAACAATAATGGCTTATCATTACCATCAGCATTAGGAAACTGCTTTTCCCTGGGCTCCAATCCTTCATCCCCCTAAAAAAGCTGAAGAAAAACACAGGCTTTTGCTGCAGTTTCCTTCCTTCTAACAGCTGCAAGTTGCCTAGTGAAGGGTAGTAGCATTTATGCACATTGGCCCTGAACAGTGTAAAGGAAAACTTGGCAGTAAAAGGTCAGCTCCTGGCAAGCTTGTGAATGCTTTTCACACCATGGAGAGATGGCTTTCATTCACATCTGAAGTGTATCTGACCGGAATATAACACCAAGAAGTGTTGGTGTTATAACCACCACCTTGTTGTAACCCCCCAAGAAGGTTTTTTCTGTACTCAGGATAGAACGGGCTAGATCATGCTTGTGTTCTTAGGAGTACCAGGAGAGAAAGSGTGTATTCAGGCAGGGGAGGGTGAGGACCCTTGGGCTCACCCTCAGAGCATGGCCTGGCCATCACAAAAGGCARTTTAATGGGACTTTTTATTCCTCTTACTGAGACAGAAGCAGAAATGGCAAATCATAGGAAGGGCAGAAGAAMTACTGGAAAATCTGGAAACCTATCCTCAGCCCAGAGAGGCAGAGTGCAGAAGTGTAACACTAAACCTGTTCTGGGGAAAGGGACAAACTGGGCTCCTACAAATCACCTTTTCAAAAGCAGTTCAGTGTCAATTTATTTCCACAGACAAAGCATTAGGAGCCCCTTATACCAAGCTCTATCTCAGCACTTCTTTAAGAGAGCCCAGCCTGTAGTTTCCCTTATGCTATTACCATCAGCTATGGAGGAAAAGGCATGAAAGCAAAAGCACAAAAGAGACAGAGGTATCCAGGTGAAATCTGACTGTACAGAGTAGGAATATGATGTTTTTGGCTTCTTCRTTTAAGTTGTCCCATTATTAAAATTAAGTGAAGCTGTCTCTAACAAGATCCATACAAAAGAACTATGGGTAACTTCAAAAAATTGTAGAKGACTCAGAAGATAAAAAGAAATGTTTGTACATTTCATGAAAAAGACTGACTTACACAGATGAATCCTTCCTCAAATAATTTTAAGGCATTTGAATGTCTTAATTCCTTTGCCTTTTTCATTGTCACTGGTGTAATGTCAGCCTTTTCACAGGCAGCTGTGAAAAAGTTCACTAAGGTCCCATTGTGTTATGAAAATATCTTTGATATTTTTGTCAGACATCCTTTGACATTAGTTATAAAAGGAAATCAATAGATTTTTAAACTAGTATAACAGAGACTGAGAACATCCCCAATATGTGTAAAATTTAGCAAACCAAAGTCCTGTTTGCTTTTCCAACAGTATCTTCCCCACTCTGATGGTCCTCACCATGTTTTTAAACAGCATTGGCATGACAAGGATATTGWACAGATAAATATAAAGACTGGCTTTTGTACTTGCTTTAAAAGTCACTTACTGTTTTTAAAAATCCTCAAAATGACCTCAAGAGAGAGTTTAATACTCATGCTTAACATTCACCTGCTGGATATTTCTGTAGTGCTGGCAGTGAGTTACATCCCAGGCAATTCTTTGCTATCAGAAATATTACCAGGTTTTTCATATATCCCATAAACCCTTTGCTACCATTATTTACTGATGAAGTCAAATATAACCAAGAATATATTTCTAGCCATTATTGTTTGTAGATCACGTCTCCAAAATTAGTCTAAAATGGCAGAAATGTCACAGTATAACCATGCAGTGAATCACTTGTATTATTTTACAGTATGCAGCAGAGGAGAAGAAARTTTCACTGTTATAGTAGATGGATTTGTTTTTCCTGTTTTACATGATAAAGAATCCAGATAAATACCACAGATAAATCAGTGACAAAAAATATGTGCAGTAACTGGGCTTCTGGATGCCCAAGGGCTGCCAGCTTTTCCTGGGTGATCCCTGCTTGTGTGTGCTGTGCTTGGCTGACAGCGCTAATCCCAGCTGCTGCTGTGTGGAAGAAGCAGCCTGGCAGGGGCAATGGAGAGCAGGCTCTTTCAAAGTGAGAAAATATTAGAAGTGCCATGCTGGGCTCTGGATGGGGCAATTCAGCAGCTGTCCTGCATAACAGCTGGACTCATGCCAGAGCATTTTGTGTGGCCCTGTGCCTTCACTGACTGTGGGGGACAGAGCCATAGTACACTTATCCTCATGTGAGCAGAGGAGTAGACAGCTGACAGTGAAAATTAGACRGGGAACAGAGCAGCACCATTGAGTTACTGGAGTGTTGTCATTAGGACAGAATTTTCTTCGTTCTACATGCTTCTCAGCATCCAGTTTTCAGAAGTTCCACAAATATTTAGGGTTAGGAGTCAGTTCAACCAACTGTAGCTTTTAAGAAATCAGTTGGCTAAACTAAACCATGCTTGTGTTTCCATTTAAGCCACTAGTTATACTGATTATAAAGTGTAGTCTAGAGAGTACACCTGGCTTGGTTTAGTTTAGMTTTTAAATTACCTGCTTTTAAGAAAGAAAACGAATTAATCTCAAGATGGACTTCTCTATTTAATAGATGAAAAGCCAAGGAGAACACATAAATTCCCCCCGGAGTAGTTACTGCTCAGCTGAATCACTCTCTGTGCTGCACTAATGATAACAACTGTGTCGCCTGTACCTGTAGTGAGAGTGTGGAAACACGAACCTCTGCAGACACTTAACAGATCCTGTTCCATGAGCTCATTACTGCCACAGAGGCTGTAACTCTCAGATGGCCAGAGTCATGTTACACAAATCCYTCTCAGACAATTGTATGGTCTTATAATTATTGTATTGTATTATAATAAAAACATATGAAGAAAAATACCAAGTTTTCATCTCCTCATRCAAGTTCATTGACTTGTGTGAGGTTACTCTGATTCATTCGAGCGGAATCCATGGATTATTAAGTTGTGTTGTCACTGCATGTTTGGGAGTGAGGGATGCTTGTCTGGTCACRGGATGGTGTCCTTACTTCTCTGAATGAGAAATGGCAAGGCCACTCAAGTTCCTCTAGTCTCTAATAAATTTTCCTCGTGGAGACTCAATGTCTTCCATAACATGGCCTGAGTAAACATCCCGCAGAAAAGAAATCCTATTAACTTCAAACAACGGTGGATGAGATTCCCAGTTTGAATAYGTGACCTATGGCAAACCAAAGTGTTTGCTGCCTCAGCAATTCAGATAAGTTTCTAAGAGGAGTATGTCTGTCTGAAGGACAAATTATCTGGCAGCAGTTTTACTTTTCCGGATGAAAATTCCTGCCCCACAGGACCTTTGGCCATGAAAAAATAAAAAGGACATGAAACATGCAATGGATTTCTTTCTGTCTTTATTGAAACATGATGACTTMGTTAATAAATCTCTCCTTTGAATGGGAGCTAAGACAAGCTGTGTGGTCTGTAATTATCATGATTAGCCAGTTTCCAATCTTCCACAAAGCTCAGAGTTTATCTGTGAGGGTATTTTTACTGATATTTCTGTGAACAGTTGGAAGGAAAAACTCAGCAGTGTAGGGTATGTGTATAACTACATTATTTTCAGCTCTGTTTTTGGGCATTTAACTCTCAGCATGAATAGGATAATTCCTAACACTTTCCTTGGCTCAGAGTGGAGATAAAATTGCTTTATGTGCTCTTTGCAAATCACACACTCCTCTTCTGCATGATTAGTTTCCTAAGAAAAGCTCTACTACCATTAGAAGAAGATATGTTCTTACTGGCAAAAAAGTTACCAATTGAAGTCACTGTAAACTCCCTGAATTTGCTAAGAGCTAAAATTAATGTGCATTTTATGTCTCTAAACTGATTTAGGATGTTTGCCAAAAATTGCTTTGTCTTCAGCATTGCATGGACTGCATGAAAATGTTTCCATATATTTGTGAGTTCCCAAAGATCTGAGCAGTCAGAGCTCCTTCTCCCTGGTGAGAGGAAAGCATGGCTGTGGGGCAGAAAACACAGCGCACTCCAGGCACATGTCTTTATTTGACCAGACACAGCAGCAGATGAAGATAAAACAGGTCAGTTAGAGCTGCTGTGACACAAGATGTGACCAGAGGCACAGATCTCTCACAAAGGCCTTCCAGTCAGATTCATTCTGTACACACATTCATTCTGCAATGTCTCAGAGCTGCTGGCTCCAGGGCAGCGTGGAACAGCCATTTCCCTTCTCCATACTCACTGTCAGACAGCACTCTGGCCATGCCAGGTGACCTGTCACAGAGCCACCTCTGCAGCCTGGGCCACCAGCACTGKGGGTGCTCTCATCTCAGGCACAAACAGAAGGGATGGCCGGGCTGTGGGGGCGGTGGAAACAGGAATTAATTGCGAATCTTGAGCTCGGTGTGTATGCAAGAATGCTCAGACCTTAATGACTTCCACAACTGCACTTCAGAACTTGCCAAGTGAGAAAAATAAGACTTTCCCTCCCCAGTTTTCAATAAACTTAAATGTTTTTATTATCAACTGACAGCACAGTTACTGTTTGCCATTGAAAATCTTTGCCTTGCATTCATTACAGAGAGCTGGCACCTAAACACAATAATTAGCCCTATTCAGTGAAATACCTACMTTCCACAGAATCACAGACAAGTCACAAACGAAACCTATCAGTAGTTTTAATCACATAATACATGTATCTGGGCTTTACAGATAAATTTCCTGAAAAATTCTGCAAGAATAGAGCATGTTTAAGGTGGAGGCAATAAATGAGAAGGCATGTGTTGAAGCAGGCTCTCTCATTAATTTTTTTATTGCCACATTTTTGCATGATTTTTCCACAAATAAAATATTTCAGAAAGAGTTTCATAAAATGAAATGTTTCAGGGAAAGAAAGGACAGTTAAGAAATATTACTTTTCCAGCACCTACAGAGAAAGCAAGCAAAATCTCCCTGGCTCCAGAAATTTATTTGCATAATTTTTCCTTTGACCATCCAAGTGTTACTCTAGGTGAAATTTTATATTTGTTTATGACCTCACACAGAAACAGAGGTGAGGAAGGTGGCAAACACTCTTGGTTAGGTGTATTTCAGAGACTCATGTGAAGATTAAATTTTTAAAAAGTCATATTTCTGCTCCTCGAACTGCTATTTATCATAGTATATGTTTTGAATAGTGCTCTCTGAACTGCATTAAATATTTGTTATTTAGGAGAAAAAGCCCAGAGAACCAAAAACCAAACCAAAACAAACAAAAAAAAAACCAAAACCCAACCAAAACTGAAAAACAAACAAACAAAACCAACCCCAAAAACCCCTAAAAAAACCCAACCAGAAAACCACCAAAAAACAAAATAAAAAGACCCAAATCAGCCAATCAAACAAAAAAAAAAAAACAAACCCAAAACCACAAACAAAAAGAAAAAAAATCCAAGAAAACAAAAAAAACCCACCCAACTCCTATGTACATAGGCTGTTCACAGAGGTATGGGGTGTGGGGTGGCATATGGGACCATGCTTATAGGTGCAGCAGTCAAAAGCTGTGCAAATGAGGTGCTAACTATGTGTCTTACATACTGACTGGGACTTTACTAGTSGGACTTGAGCAAAATAAATTTAATAGTCTTACATGAAAGGTACAAACTGCCAGAGAACCATGAAAACCCCTGCATTTTCACACTCGTCCTGCCCACCTCCCTCAAGCAGACACAGCAGAAAACAGAAATTGAGACAGAGAGCAAAATATAGATTCCTGGGAATTCATGGAAAACCTTTTGGCTTAAGGCAACTGTGGGTTTATGGACCTTGGCTTAAGGCCTCATTGGTGATGTGGTGTGAAGAGAGAGAATGTTCCATTTGTATGCCAGACTCCCACAGGCAGGGTTTGAGGGTAGGACAAACGAGGTCCTTTCTCTCAAATCTGACAATTAAGCCAGCGTGGCTTATTCTTTAGCTATTCAACTTTTGCTCTCCCTTGCCTTTTCTTCCTTTTCACCTTTCCATTCCAGACCTGACCAAGAGTGTCCATGTTTTAAGGTTAAAAATATTATCAGTCTCCACGTGCTGATACTCCACAAGGTCTGTTCATTAACGCAGTGGTTTTCAGCACAGCATAAAATTCAGGGCCCAGCCTCCTATGTATGTGGAGCTTCTAGAAACCAAAGCAAAATGATGCCTTAGGTTGCCTAAATTACCTGTGAATCAGACACAGAGAGACAAATTCACATGGTTAATGATAGTGGAATTTGTACCAATCCACATACTTTTGCAACACTAAATTAGTTTCTGACCTCAACCATTTTAATTTTGTAATTAACATGCTGAGAGCAATCCTGTCCAGTACTGGCAACTCTGGCAAGCAGTAAAAAACACTTCAAAGGGGCCCTCAAATGAAAAACACAGTTAATACTCAACAGCTTTTTATAAAAACAATTAAAATGTGTATTATCTTTTTACTGTTTATGAGGCCTTTAGGGTATTCTCTCTCACACTGTTGAAATTTATCACCTCTTTTTTTTTTTTTTTTTTTTTTGGCTGTTTTTTTTTTTTTTTTTTTTTTCAACTTGGCTGTTGAATTGTAAAATGAAAGGTTCTGAAACAATAAAATGCTTGGCTTGTGTTATACAGTTAGAGAAATTCAGAGAAGCAGGAACCACTCTGTATAAATGTCTGTGTAATATTCCTGATTGGCATACAAGCCTTGCCTCCATTCATCAGCCAGTGCAGCTTTCCTTATTCTGGTCTTCTGGTCAATTTAAACCTGTCACAGTTTTAGAGCACAGAGAGCAAAGGGAAGGCAAACTGGTGGCACATATGTCAGATGTGGCATACGTGATGATATTTCAGGCATCATGAAAGCTTCTGTYACCATTGGCTCAACCTACCAGTGCCACTCAGTGACAACTACCACCTGGTAACAGTAGGAGTTAATAAAAAAATGAATCGGACATGAACGTACAACAGGATCATTCTTTCAAACTAAGAACCATGTTCTGAGCTAATTACAGTTTACACACAGTCGGAAGGAGAAAACCAGGATTACACAGAATTTCCTTCCGGATCTACCCTCAATCTTCAGTTTTTAATTCTGGTAGAGCAACAGAATAAGGTAACAGATTAAAATCCACATGGTCTGTTTTCTCAGGTACCAAATGTTCAGTCTTTTAAGAATGCACATTCCCAGTGTGTCCATATTGCTCTCCTCTCGTGCCATGCACACAGATAGAAAGGAGCAGAGTCTCCTATGTCCCAGTGTCTCAAACATTCAAGGAATAGAGAATTCCATTGCCCTGCGGACAAGCCTGTGGCTGCTGAAAAGATGGGTGACAGATGAGTTTCGTAGATGGAGATTTTCATGCTACAGCAGAACAAATAATGCCTGCAAAACAGAGTGTCAGCTCTGTGACATCCCCACATTTGGTGGGATGTCTGGAGAAGAAATTAAAATAATTAGTGTGCAACATAGGGCACATTTATTACCCCAATGTAGAAGTTCAAAACTTCACATRATTGATTTTATTTTCCAGTTAAAAATTGGTCAATTTACACTTTAATAATAATTTCTGGAAGGTAATGTTATCATCATTTGGTCTTTTTTTTTTTTTAATACCTTGGCAACTTTTTAGGGGAAACTATATTTAATTCTTGGTAGTTTGGGATTTTTCCAGATGGTTTACAATTTTTCTCTATTTTCTAAGTGATTTAGAATAAATTTTTTTGAATACTAGAGTTGACTATATAAATTCCTTAAGGCTTTTGTTTTTATTTATTTATTTGACCATGTAATTCAATTGCATCTGAATATCCAGATATGAGTAAATCTATGCATAAACACAAACCCCAGAAGAAATCCTAACCAAACTGGGCATGTGACAAAATGTTTTGTCCAGGTCTCTGATCTGGATTGGGACTGTTATAATGTATGGCTGGACTCTCTTCAGCTCACACACAAATGAAGACACCACCAAGGTCTGCCATGCTTCTTTCAAATCCCAAAACACCCCTCGCATGTCATCAGGCAAAAGGATGCCCTATCTTTCAAAGAAGCATTTCCTTTGACCTTTGATATGAAAAAAAATAGATTTATGTAGCCTCTGAWATGGATGTAAAGTATTTTACAAACACTTAGAATTGTTTTTTGTTTTGTTTGTTTTACTTACTTAGCTCAGGAACATGATGGTGTTTTAATCACAAAATCAGTCTCTGGAGCCGATATCCAATGAGACGCCTCCCTTCTTTTGGTCAGGGGGAAATATSCCATGAAACCTGCATACATTTTGACCTTACCTGAACTCCAGATAAGCAATCTCAGAATGTGCAAGTATGTGCAGTTTCCTGTTATGTGAACTTAGAGGAATTACTGAATGTTTGCTAGCCAAGGTATGCAGTCACTAAGGGGATACATGAATGACATTATTTAACCAAGATAATTCTTGTCACGGTAGATTGCCAGAGGGGGAAAAAATGATATCAACTTAAATCTTTCTAACAAATATAAAATCCTGTTTAAAAGCATCTTTCCTGAAAATGCCAGTGTTGAAAAAACAGTTCTTTGCATGAGCTCCATACTTCCAGTAGTAATGTCCTGCATGTTTGCCAGGTGACTGGCACACAGATGACTCTGCTCAAACTTGCTTTCACGAAAGGCAGATGAAGGAAGAATTGTAATATTTGTTGCAGGATTAAAGTGTTCAGGATAATGATCAAYGGGCATAATTACACCAAATTCCAATGAATTTGTCAACCGAGTACAAAGGTTAATTGGATGTTACTATATATTTTAGGACTTTATGGAAAGGACTTTCAAAAAATAAAGGATTATTTTGTACATCTCAGCAGGCAAAGTTGCTGACATTACAGCCCAAAACTGCCATACGGTATCAGCCATTCGTTCATTGCTCAGTCAGACAGAATTAGACCCSAGCATTTACATATAACCCAGGAAAATACTGACATGCTTTGCAGATGCAAACAAGGTTCATCTCAGCATCCCTGAAATTGCTGAAAACATAGGAATGGTCTTTTCCCTCTGAATGCTCAAATTTTAAGGAGAGGAATTTCAAGGCCTGGGGAAAAAAAGTAAGTGGATGTGTGTTAACAGCTTCATTATAATCAATTATTTACATATCATGCTCTCTCAGATTCTATCACCCCTGGTAATTCATGTGCTCTATGATCCATATTTCGAACTTTCTCATGCATCCCTGGCTCTTGTCTGAGCTCTACTTGTAACAGGATGTCATCATTTCACTCTGTAGGGGTAATGATCACATCAACAAGCAACAGACAGAAATGCACCATCTAACAAAATGTTCCTGTACTGTCTGAAGTGGTTGTTTCAGAGCATAACCACTGAAAACAAAAAGTGGGTATGTCTCTGCACCTGATATACAGCCRTTTGTAACATGTCATTCTCAGAAAGCAACATTAATTTCTTAGTCATCTTGTCTTTCTTTCTTTCTTGCCCTGCTAGTTCTCTCCTCCCTTTCCTTATTTGCTGTATCTCTCTCTTTGCTTGCACTGATCTCAGATTTTTGTCGCACAGATCCCAGCAATACAAATTTCTAGCACACAACTGTATCTCCTAATTGTTTTAATAATACTGATAAAGTTAATCTACTTAAATAGATTGATCAACCCCAAAAAGGCAATTCTACCTTTCTGAAAAATTATGTAAGTGGTGATGTTATGCCCTAGTCAGCAATTTGAGTGCCTCCACCTTTGCTCTGTTTCTCTTCTTTATGCTAGAAATAAGGACATTTTSTACCTGTATTCTATTGAAAATAAAAATACCCAAATATGTACAGGTGGTATTCAAATGACTTAAGTTTGTTTGTCGAGAGGTCAAGTTCTTAGTCTAAACCAATTGTCCAAAAGTCRACAGAGAGATAGAACAGCTGCAAAGACTTGTCTTACTGATCTAAGGTGTTTACTTTAGGAGAGGATAAATGGGTCTATGGATAYATAAGTCGCTGCTAACTGCAGAGGTTAGCTTACCAAGTAGTTTAGACTGGATGCCTATTTCAGGTGAAGTTTGGAGAAATAACAAAATATCTCCCTGTGTGTCTCTTTGTCTCCTGCCTCTCACACACTTGAACACATTACTAAAATCCACCACGGCATTTTCAGAGAAAAAAAGATCCAGAAACTATATTGGGTTTACATGGCAACGTTTTGGCATTGGGAAGGGAGCTACAGGTGTAGCTGCAGTGAGAGAACAGCAGCAACTCCAGGACAGATCGACGGCTGGCCAAGGCCCAACCCGTCACTGACAGAGGTAATGCTTCTGTGAGGATATATTTAAGGAGGGGAAAGAACTGCTGCAAAACAGCATCTGGAGAGAGGAGTAAGAAAATGGGGGRAAAACAGCCCTGCACACACCAAGGTCAGTGCAGAAGGAGGGKCTGGAGGTGCTCCAGGCACTCCTACGGTGCAGCCCACAGTGAGCCAGCTGTACCCCTGCATATCCATGGGGGAGCAGAYGACCCCCCACCAGAGCAGGTGGATGCCCCAAAGGAGGCTGTGACCCACTGGGAAGGCTGTGCTGCAGCAGGCTCCTGGCAGGAATTGTGATCCCCATGGAGAACATGTGCTGGAACAGCCTGTTCCTGAAGAACCCTTCCACTCCACGGAAGGGACCTATGCAGGAACAATTTGGGAAGAACTGTAGCCCATGGGAGTGACTGACACTGGAGGCCATGAATGACTATTTCCAGTGTATGCAACCTCCTACTGGTACAGGGAAGTGTGTKAGGAGGAAGGAGCATCAGAGACAACATGTGATGATCTGACTGCAGCCCCATTCCCTATCCCTTTGTGCTGCTGGGGTGGAAAGGTAGACAAGTTGGAAGTGAAGTTGGGCCTGGAAGAATAGAGGAGTGGGGGAAGGCTTTTTTCAGGTTTGTTCATATTTCTCACTGTCCAACGTGTCATTAATTGTCATTAAATTGAATTATTTTCCCTGTATTGAGTCTCTTTTGCCTGTGACAGTAATTGCTCTCTAATCTTTCTGTCCTTATCGCAACCTACAAGTTTTTAATCTTATTTTCTACCCCATTCTATTGATGGAGAGGACCTGATAGAGCAGCTTGGTGGGTGCCTGGCAGCCAGCCAAGGTCAACACACCACATTAACTCAGCTGATATTTTTCCTCTGACAGTGGCCAYCATGAGTGAACCAGCATTTAAGCCAGCATTAATCTCTGGTAGTCACACTTCGTTATCTGCTCTCACAGACATATGCAGAGAATAAATGTTCTTTCAGATTTTCTAGTTTAGTTCTGCAAATGAGGAAAGTATTTTTCCTTTCCTGTGATTTTAGTGAGTCATCTCTTGTTTCTTAGTGAAATCTAAGAGTTTGAAAAGTATCCAGTGASGGCAATGGGCTCCATTTTTGTTGACAAGTGATTTCAGAAAACT
Source organism: Malurus melanocephalus (assembly GCF_030028575.1). Lineage (NCBI taxonomy): Eukaryota > Metazoa > Chordata > Aves > Passeriformes > Maluridae > Malurus > Malurus melanocephalus. Next base: position 282,945 of record NW_026623524.1, read on the forward strand.
ACAATACCACTGGAGCAAGCTGTTAATCCAAAGACCTGTTATAAAAGAGCTAAACTGAATATTTTTTTAGATCTTGTCACCAAACTCAGACTTTTAGCAGTAAAATTGACAATACCCCTCCTTCATTTTTTTTTCTTGAAAAGTTTCCAAAGAATTACTTCACAGCCTATATTATGTTTCACTACCTCATAGTTTCATGCTTGTTCTGAAATAATTGCAAAAAGCACACTTTACCATGTATATTATCTGATGATACACTTAATAACTGATATGCAAGTGTGGTGCCTAACACAYAGTAAGCAGGTACTTGCCCGAACGAGATTTCTCCACGTGCTTGCTGAAGAATGGAATGTAGACGTCTCCTTGCTTCCTCCTTGACAGGCTGCAGCTCTCTAATCCTTACATTTCAGCTCTTTACATGGATGCACACAAGACAGAGCAGGCAAAATACACTGCCCTAAGTAACTATGCRGCTAATACCACAAAATCCTAGAACTGGGAGACTCAGTTTCTAAACACCACATTGCTAGGAAGATATTGAGCAGATGAAGATTAGTCAGAAGAGCAATGCAAAAATAATAAACAGAGAATCAGTTTATGGCAGAACATCAGAAGAAATTTCAGTAGTTTGGCTAAGGGATGACATGATAAGTGACTCAAAATATCTAAATCTATATAWAATATTATATGTAGAAGGATAAGTATAGTGGCATAGAGGATAACTGAAAGTTGAATCATWAATTTAGAAAAAGAAGCATGTGGGTAGCCAGCTCCAGAACTCTTGTCAATAAGTTTTGATCAGGTTTTCCTCAGTCTTCAAATGCCAGACAGAGAAGAAAATCCAGGTGAGGAGGGATAAAACCTAGATTAGGTGACTGAGAGCCAAGATGGACTGTAGCAGTTAAACCATGTGCTTAGATAAWGTGTATGTTGTTGTATTTGTCAAGATGACTAAGTAAACTCTTATGGATAAGAAATACATTTATTGGTATGARGACAGTATTTACTAATCTCAGACAAATTGATTTATTCATAATGATTCATAAAAAATAATTTGTCTGGGTTGAGGGAAKCATAATAATTTAGATCCTATCTCTGGACATTGCCAGAAATCAGCCTTCCCCAAATTCTAAGACTAATAAAGGGGAAATGACTTCCCATACTTCCATTATTTTAATAACTGCWAGTAAAAATAAAGGTTTTTCAACTGTGTGTTTTCAGGCCTTTCTACTGCAAATGTCAGACAGTCTTTGATGCCACCTTCTGGTTTAAGTAAATATGTRTAGCTGCACAACAGCTGAGCCACATTCTGTACTGTCAAGTCGACATGTATACAAATCTTACCAAATCTCCACGTTTGTTGTGCACAGAATGCAGAGGAAGGTTTTGTTTTAGTCATCCCTTGTCCCCAGGATAGAAAGTGTGCTTTTCAAACTGCAAGTACAGATAGACAGAGAGAAAAAATCCATGACTTCAAGTCTTTGCAGTCGACTCAAAACAGAATATGGGAAGGGTTTAAACATTACTGAGCTCTGAAATGCATCTGCATGACAAAAATCTGTGGTTACTCTTGCAGACAAGCATTTACATGTTTTAGAAGCAAATAATTATGCTATTTTTCMATGTCTGTAGGTAAACAAATTTTTCTCAATATGGAGTTTATTTTGAAGATAGTATTTCAGCAGATAAGCAAAAAATGCTGTACTTAATCAAATTTAACTGCCAGAGGCGATCACCTCTACCTGTTGTATGAAGGTGTGATGGTATAGTGCTCTGATCTGAGCAGCAGCACTTACCCAGAGCACTTGGAGCCTGGACTCCTGATCCTGATTCTTTACCTTATGCTGTGCATCTGGAGGACTGCAAGCAGARCTCTATTTCCTGCCCTTCTCTGTGGGGAAGCGGAGTTAAGTCAAATCTATCAGTTGTTAACCTGTTTTTCTACTGAAGAGAAAACTTGGTACAGTTGTAATTGAGCTCCCCAGACAGCCCAGGCTTGACTCACTAACTTATTACKGTTCTGCCAGCTACTCACTTGTCCAGAGAAGAGTTACTATAAAATTCACCAGACAGGCAATAAAGTTGCTCCTCTTGTCCATCTTGGTCTTCTCCAAGTAATACAGTCAATATTTTGCAATTCTTAGAAGTGATGTGGAGTCTTCAGCCTTATAATGCTACAGTAGATCATGTTAAAAATGGGGTGGTTTTTTTTTTTTCAGATTTTAGAAGATTACCTCTTGACCACAGCAAACGAATTCTCCATGTCTCAGTAAGTATGAATGAAAAGAATGATTTCTTAGCGATAAGAGTGTGGGGTTCAAGGAACATAGTACAGAACTATAAACAAAGGTAGATAAAAGTTTTAAAATTCTTGTACTTTGTTAGAATTCGTGTATGCTTGGAATGGAGTTTATCTCATCTAACCCCAAACATCTTAAAGTTAGGTATCCAGTCAAAGTTGAATACCTCTTCTTTAGTTCATTGTGACTGAGATAAAGATCTCCAGAGGACCGTTTACTTCATCCTAAAATATATGTTCAGAGAACATATGTTTTTGTCAACAATATAGTGCAAATGCCTGCATAACAAATCCTCAGTGGGCGCCTAGATTTCATATGGACAGAAGAAGAGGCTATGGGACTTATGATGAAAATTACTGCATTTTTTGTTTAAGGACTGATGTTACTTTATGAATGAAGATTGTTTTGCTTGGGGGCCTTAAAATATACAAGGCTTATTTTTAATGGATAATGCATGTCACATTCTATACCGGGATTATACATAATATTGTTGCTACAAGTTAACAAGAATATTCTGCACTTTAGGTTTCCTTGTATGTGGTAAGAGAATATGTGTGTGTAGATTCAGAATAAAGCCATAGCCCTAGGCTCATCAGATGTTTGTCTTCCTCTACTTTGACCTAGGTGCTTTCACAGACCTGTGCCTGAATTTCTTTCTGTAGAAACCTCCATGCAAAGGTAGGCAGCTCCCTTCCTAATTSCAGGAGGGTTAGACCAGACATGTTACACTGTTCTGTTCCCATACAGAATTTTGCCTTCATGACTGAAAAATGAAAATTAATTATGTTCATTTCCTCTCTTCGTTTCATTTTGGAAGCTGTGCCCAGATACAGCACATCAGTCACAAGTATGGAGAGAGTCTATCACAGAAAAAGTAAGAACATGTCCACTGCTTCACTGCCAGGAATATTACTGGAAGGTACCATGAGGACTTCTGCTTTTATACTCCAGGCCTCTAAGAGTTTTTTTTTTTTTGCCCTTCCTTCATTACTGATATTCCCATATTTCTATCCAACATCCCCCACCTCCAAAATGTCAGCGTGCTCTCCTGTGTCCTGTACAAGCTGTACCTGCAATGTTATAAAATACTATATCTGCAACTGACGTGGAAGTTCCTTTTATCCTATAGCTTGCTAAAACTCAAACGTTGGTAAACTGTAGTTCATTTGGTTCACTCTCTGAAGCTAAGGAGATATTTCTGTTTCAGGAAAAAAGATAACACTTTGTAACTTTCCAAAACTATCAGGGAAATATGTAAAGCAAATGTTTTTCAATTGCCTGTTCTTATGTTGAGCATGTCACGTTAAAAGTATCTCTTAGGGTACAAAAGAAGCTTTGAGTAACATAGGCTTCCTTGTGTTTGTTTCTGCATACTTCTTCCAGAACTGTCAAACTGAGTTTCCTTTTTTTTTGTACACCACAGCCTAACCCTTGAGATGAGAGGGCTTTGAGAGCTGTCTAGGGCTTATGCTGACCTTTCTCTATTACAGCCTGCTTTTTTTCCCCTAAAAACATGGGTCCAAAAACAACCCCACAGAGCCCTCTTGCAGTATAATACATTTTATTTGTGCTATTGTTAGATGGCRGAGGTTGCAAATGATGATGGCGATRCCCTCATGAGAAATGAGAGATGAAAATCCAGACAGCAGCGTCTCAGGAAATTCTTGTCTGGGAACTTAATGTCTGAACACACTGAGCTGGAAGGAATTCGTTGTGAGTGGCCATGAATGCCCATATGAGCCTCTCTACCTACAGGGAGAGTGTATAAAAAAACCTACGGTTCTGGGGTCAAGACACGAATAAGGAAAAAAAAAGCAGGTCAGAAAAAGGCTTGGTAGGTAGGAGATAGATGGCTCATTATTTCACCAGCCATGCCCAACATTCAATCAAACTCTTAGGGCAGAAGTGAAACCCAGCAAAAGTAGGTTCCAGCTGGAGAATTTCCACAGCTGGAGCAGTTTTATTAATACAGACAGAGGCTGAAAATCTGGTTTGGTTGCAGAACAGTGTCTCTTCTACAGGTTTTTAAACTTCTGCTTTGGGAGCCAGATAATCTTCCATGTCATCTTTTGGGTAGAGGGAGGTAATTGAACAAGCTTATGGCTGAAGGGAAGGAAGGGTGTACAGAGCTTTGGCAATCTTGCCACACCAGGAGGGAAATGTGGTCTAAAAKAAATGAACTTATTTACTAATATTAATATTTTTCTTTGCAAGGCATGAGTATATATCYATTATTTCAGGATTATAAAGTTGAAGTCAAAGCTGTAAAAATATTTTTCTATTTGAAAAGTAAACCTTTAACTATAAGTTTTGGCTCCTGCTTTACAATTAAGTAATTACCCCAATTTAAACTAATTGCTTATCCATCCCTTCGTGATATCCCCAACTGCATCAGTTTCTAACTTGTTYAAAAGGAACAAAGCCATGCCACATGCTTTTTGGAAAATATATATTCTTAAGGGTATAATTCTAGTGGGTTTTTCACCTTGTGAAGCCATCCCTGCAGAGTGAGTATAAAAGGCTACTCAAATGCAAATAGTCTTTTAGAAAACAAATAGAAGAATCAGGTGACCAGAGAAGTGGCTTCTGGAAAAGTTTTCCTAAAAAGCAGCCATGCAGAGATGTACTGCTGACRTCTACATAATGAAATGTGCAAAGCATTTGGTGTTATACATAATACAGAAGTGTGCAGACCAATATGAAATGGCTTTTCCTGGGAGGCTTTATTTGCTTTTGAATCCTGTGACATTCCCGAAGGTGCATGCCTTAGAATATATCTTCTGGCATTCCTGAGCATCTGACACAGAAGCAGGATGAACAAAAAATTAACTGCTGGTCCGAAGTCCTTCTTCAGAAACACCTTTTTAATAACAAAATATGAAAGAAATTGTGGTGTTATGGGAGTCACCAGTTACACATCAAATTGCCAAATGTTCCACTTACTGGCTCTCAGTCCCTTTGATTTCCCCAGGTATGCTGTGGGAGTGCTTCCAGGATGAATTGTTGGCTGAATGTGGCTGAAGAGAGATCAGACTGGTATAACAGAAATGTAATTTGTTAGTATAAATTTTTCATTGCTTTTCACCAACAAAGTTTTGGGGCTTTAAAGGAGACAAAAGATAGTATACTTTTGTTCAGCCCAATGAAATGGGGATCAAAAAATCTAACAGTTAACAGAGGGAGTTAACACATTACTTCAAAGAAACATTAACTCACGTAAAAAATGTTGTTATATTTTATCTCACAGCAATGTCATCAGCTGAAATTTACTGTTTAAATTTTTCTATTGATTTTTTTGAATCAGGACTACCATGAAATGTATACCTTCCTTCAAAGAAACTGCTGCAAAAGGTGCCTGTCTTTAAATTTGTTTATTTCATACCTCTTTACTTTAAAAACACCTGCACTACGTATACCAACTTCCTTTAGGATTTAGTGAGAACAATGATACTGTGACAAAAATCTGTGAGCCAAAATTCGAACATGAGTTTCATGACTCAATTTCTTAATTGCCTGAATTTTCTGAATTCTGTTGTGGAAGGGTCAGAAGGCCAGCGGAGTTGGGCCAACTTACATGCAATAACTAGGTACCTTTTCCCTAGTCAGGTAGGGCAATATTTTACRTTTATTAGAGGAGCAGCAATGCCAATAGAGGGAACATGATGCTGCCAGCATTGATTTAATTATCTGCTATAGCTGCTGCTCTGCTGCAGAATCATGTGTCAGCACAGGGCTTGTGCCAGATTATGGCACAACACAGCTTGAGCATGGTCTGATTGCTTTGCTATCACTGCAGCACATAATTTGCATTTTAAATGTATCTTTGTAAGATGAAACTCAAACACTTTACTGTTTCTGCTGCTATGTTACAACTCTCAGATCTGACTGCTCTCAGGTTTAGCTGTTGAGTTTGAATGCTGGGGGCAGACATGAACTCTACCACCCATCCTCCATGACAGATGAAGGAGTTTTGATATGCAAATTCATTAGTACCACAATCAATTAGAATTCTTTTAATCTAATTATCTAATATATTTAGGCTTTATACAACTGAATTCCCAATAAGTCAATGTAAATTTAGGTACCTAAATATCTCTGCATCTGATCTTATGTACTTTATGTGCTATTTTGCAAATCCAAAATTTACAGTCTGATTTGGCATACGTCTAGACATTCTGGCTTTGTAAATGGGTGAGAACTTGCCTTGAAACCCATGAAAAAATATTGTTTATACTTATAGACTAGTGAGGAAATAACACCCTAAGGGTAGATATTGGCAGCACAGGGTAGGGCAGCATCTCAAGAGCAATTGTGAGTTATACAAGTCAGATGGAACAGGTTACTTCCATCACAAAAGCCTAAACCCAGCCTCAGATACCAATCTAAAGTGCTCTCACATTTCCAAAATATAAAGCATCAAGTGGAAAGTAAAAACAAATGAAACAAGTCTTGATTACAGAGGAACAAACCTTTCAAAACTGAGTTTAACCAGGGATCAAACAGGCTTTACATTGCACTTGAATATGGCATTCAGAGAGTAACTATGAATCATGCCAAGGCTTGTTTCAGTCTACAAATCCCATGGTCATAAAGGAAATAAGCCTTTCCCTATTCCTCTGCATCCAATAAATCTGAGGAATGCAGGATGATGTCTCAGAAATTACAGTCTTCTTTTGAAGGCAGCAATAACTTTTTTAAAAATGGTATATGCTTTGACAGAGATAGGAATTTAAACATATGGAAAATTGATTATAAAAAAAATGGGAAAGCTTGCAACTAGTGTCCTTCTCTTCTAGCAGTTTTTGGCCAAAGATAGAATGGATTACACAAAGGGTTGCCCAAAAATAGAATGGGTTACATGAAAGGTTATGGCAGTGCTTGACAGCTACAGCAGTGATATAGGACGTCACCTATTTTCTGTCAAATAATGAACATTCTTGTCAATTTAATGTGGTGACTGAATAATTCCACTGGAAACATCAATAATCAAAGAGTAACTCATTTTGACAATACCTCTAGAAYAATAAATAGCATGGACACTACTGTGTATATAAAGTATGAATAATTACAACAAAGGCACATAGCTAGTATAATACAACATATATCTTGAAATAAATGTAGGCTGAAACCAAAATACAAACTCGGCACCTTGGCAAGGCAGTAATGTAAGTTCTGTAAAGCATTTACTTTACCGTTGAGTTAATTTTACAATGAAATCTTTGCTGTGCCCATATTTATAAAATKCTACTTCTACTATAAAGTTCTTCAAAAAAAAAGTGACTTTAGATGAAAGGAAAAGCATTAAGTCCTGTAAGTGGCTTTTAGTAGCAATTCAATAAATTTTTATGCTGAACTGATTCAAAGCTAACTCCGCCTTGCAGTGCTGCAAACGAGTCTCACCTCAACACTTTCAGGAAGCTGTTACTGCCATATTTAATTAAATAAGGTGCTTTTGATAAAGGCCATGCTTTGTAGCAAGTCCTGATGGCAAATGAGTATAGGGAGCCCACACATGACTAAGGGACAGTGTGGTACCCAGATATTCAGCAGTAACGTGATAATATTGGGGACAAAACTGTGTCCCCAACTTCTCACCCCACATCACATTTGGGCTTAGTCACTTCATGCCTTTGTGTCTGCTTTCCTYTCTGGGTCTTTTTTAACCAGATCAGTGATCTGGTCCAGTTCCCTGCATGGCAACATCATCATTCGTTTTAACATAAAGGAGGTGGTGGGGCAGGACACGTTCTTGCAGCAGCAACCTGGTTTCCATCTTCAGAGATGAAAAAGTAGCTAATGCAGTCTAACATTTCCAAACTTACCAGGGCTTTTTCTTAAGGTTCAAGMTTAGAAAAGCACTGAAGAATCAGGTAGCAATGAATATGCATATACAAAAGAGAGGAGTGCTACATGCCAGAGAAATGGCATGAACTCCAACTCAGGATGAACTTCCTCCACACTGCTGGCTGTCAATGCCTGTCACTGACACAAGTATTCCAGGGTAGCTGAGACAGAAAAATACTGTATCTACTTCCAAAGGCCTAGCCAAACTCTACAGTCTCATCTCCAGGACACTGTTTGCAAAGGTAGAACTAAATACAGGTCTGCAAAACCCTCTGCCCCCTTCTGATACAATTAGATGAAAGGAAGTTGCATGGAGAGACCTTATAACAAAAGCAAAGCCGTTTTTATCATTTGTTTCATAGATGAGCAGTTATTTATAGCACAGATACACATAGCTGAAAACTTCTAGATTACTGAATGAAAGTCTAACATGAAAAAAAATCTCACGTCTTTATATAATATGACAGGGCTGATTTGAAGGATTATGTAACTGGACTGAATCCCAGACCCTGGAAGAGCTCTGAAATACAGCTTTCTGCACTCTTCTGTTAAACTTTTTCTGCCCAGAATGTGTAAGTTGCAGAAAACACCAAGTTATCCCACCTTGCACCAATCGCTAACTGCTGAAGTAGGCAATGTGTCACAGTGCTTTTTCCCTGGTGATATTGGTGTCAGATGCAGCTTCCAGGACCTGATTAGGCTGCTCTCTTCCTTTGCTGTGGAAATCTCTGAGTCCTGAGTAGCACAGTGCCTAGGGCTGCAGACCAACTAAGCCTCCTCTTTCTTCCTGCACACAAATGATCCACTTCTCCCCCAGAAGAGCAGCTTCACTGCTTCCAATTCAAATTGAAATTCAACTTTGTGACAATATGCTTCTCCAAACTAGCTCACTGAAAGACAAGCTATGAGTCTTAGGAACAATAATAGTGCTTAAAATAGAAATTAACAATCTTTCAGGGACATATTTAATCAGAGAGTGAGTGAGCAAGGAAATTTTTTAAGAAGTAAAGAGAAAGTAACACTGTGTTTGATACTGTCTTCAGAATCAATATTCTTTTTCCAAGCATAAGATCTGCTTCAGGTTTGCTTTTTCTCTTATGTTCTGATAAGTCCACTTGTGTGAAATTAGGCTTCCTGGTGATCACACACACCAGCTGCACACTGTCACAGGGCTTGTCATGAAGAAAATTTCTGACATTTCATCTCTGCAGCAGCCAGCTTGCAGACAAATGCCTTTGTGTTTGGCATGGACTGAAAAAAAGCTATTGTCCACACTCTGTATTTTGCTTTACTGAAAATATCCCAGAAAAGAGAGAATATGTGGTGYAGAATCTCAAATACGAATGGAAGATCTGCATCTGCCATTGGAGCTTTAAGCAAGTTTAAAAATAAAATTTTTCAATTGCAAAATATTTTTTTTTGTTCTCAACATTGGAGAAATCTTCTCTATATTGCTATATGAATTTGGTAGGGAAAAAAGAGCAAACTACCCAGAGGTGATAGTTGTCTCTTCCTAGGAGGGAGACTTCTTAAGGGCAAGAACACCTGCAGGCTGTTCCAAGTTTTTGGTAAGAAGATTGAAACCATTGTCTGYGACAAAGGCAATGCTGTGCAGGAGCACAGCAGGGAGAGGTCATTTTGTGTAATGCTCTGGTTTGTACAGGCAGTAAAATTTTGTACAGAGGCAAACAAGTATCAGCAGCTTTTGCTGCCAGTTATTCCTAACTATTTAGATTGTCTCTGTTTTCCTGTAGTTCCTGAATYATGGCATTCCTCTGTGCAGATACACACACTAACTTCACCGGATTCTGTAGGTCCGGTCTGTTTATGTCCCCTTAGGTGTWGCTTTGTGAAAAGGCTTTGTTTAAATCACAAACAGAAGAGGTGAATTACTCCAAGGTAGATATTCTGATTTCTCTCTGAAACACAGATAAGACCATTTTAGAAGCTCTTTTCTGTTGATCTCCTATCTTTAGATCTCATCTTCTTTGATGGTCCTTTTCCCCGAAACATGACCCCCTCTGAGACCTAGTAAAAGTCTCCACAAATCAGAGATGCAGCTAAGCATTTGAAATTTCTGGAGTACAGCTCTTCAGATGGAAAAGCACACATTCATTCAGAAGAAAAGGAACAGTGAGGTCTAGCTGTGATAAACCATCAAAACCTGGTTTTCAGATACAGTCTGTGTAAATATCCTTCATCCACAGAACAAAGACAGTGCTAGTGATAGCAATACGTKCCTGAAATCCAACACTGTCAAGGTTTTTTCCTCCTTGTTTTTCCCCAGCACTGATAAGTTGGTGTGCATTCCTGTGCAATCTACTTGGAAGATTCAAATTACACAGTGTTTGCTAAACCTGACACTTGGCCAAAGAAGTACTTAACAGAACTAATACAGGGACTAGTGATCAAATGACAGGGTCTTGAAAAAGTGTCATTATCTATTTGATGAGTGACAACTTAAGCCTCAGTTTGCTGCTGGTCTCTTTTGAAGAACTGAGGCTCCAAAAACGTAGTTCATAACTTGACTGCATCCTAAAAACTGTTAATTAATTGTTCATATAGGCATRGGATTTTAAAATACCAGCCTCCTTCAAGTTAAGTGAAAAAAAAAATGTTTCCATTCCTTTGATGCAAGGAAGTGTGTGACTAACACGGAAAGATAATGTTGCTGTTACATGGCGATAAGGAAAGGTCACCAGTGCAGATTCCATATTATGTGTAGGAATTTTTACCAGAAATAAACATTTTTATCTTGAAGAAAAGATTGACTATGGGTAGTAAATGTGACACTATAATRCTGCCTTTTGTTTTGTCCCCAAGATCATAAAAAAAATTAATTTAAGATCAGTCAAAGTGCAGGAACAATCTGTAATTCTCTGCCATTCCCTCTCAGTGATTAGCATCTGCTTTGGGCAGCTGACTTCCAATCACAGGATATTGCTGGATGCATGGAAGCAAGGAGTATTTATCTGTAAACATTTTTTTTTTTTTTTTTTTTTTTTTTGTAGTCTAAAATCACATGCAACACTGGAACTAAGCCACTGAAAGCACAGTTCAACCTTCACAACAGGTTTCCTGAAAAGCTGCAGCAGGAACAAAATCTGACTGTCCAGTAAGTATTCCCTTCCTTTCCATGTTATTATTAAACCCAAACTAGGAGGGTTTTCTGGTGGGTTTTTTGGTATGTTTCGTGGGATGTTGTTTTTTTTTAATTTTGGGTGGGCTTTTTTTGGGAGGGGGGAGCAGGGGGGTGGGGTGGGGGACTAAGCTAGGGGAAGAGGTGGAGTAAAGCTTCAATCGAAATAAACATACGCCTCTTTCTTAGGGCCCTCCAAATGCTGGCATGACAATCTTGCAGTGTGATGTGCTCCTTGTATCTGCAGTACTCCTTCAGTGCCCTCCTTTATCGCAGTTGCTGAAATTTGTCATTGCTCTGATCCTCCYGGACCTGTTGAGAGCAGGCTGAGGGATTGCCTCCCTAACCTCCTGTCATCAGCACAGTTTTGTAACCCCCCACCTGCCTATCAGGGATCTGTCTCCCTCTCACACCCAAGGCAGAAAGCTGCCTTTGATAACAAATGAGATGCATTTTAGTTTTGTTTCTCRTCCTCTGACACAGCTCTTTGGATTAGCTGCTTAACACATGATGTAGCCATCAGATTTATTATCCAACTTCATTATCATCCTTTTTTTCCCTCTAGAAAGTACTTTCATTGTGCTATTTTGTGGATGGCACATGGGGACATGCAAAGCATGGGGAAACACCACAGAAGCTTTTTCAGCTTGTTTCCTTAAAACAATTTCACTTCRGTGGTGCAGTACTGTTTTCATCAGCTCAAGGGCTGCTCCTGCTCTAGATGTCAGCTCAGGGCTTTCAGCTCAGGCTGTCTCTACTCAGTCAGAGGCCGGGAGCTCTAAACACAGAGAGATACTTCCCTCTGCTGGGCATGTTTATAAACCAGTGCAAAATAAATGTTAAAAAATAAACAAGTGGTCTCCTTCTCTGTTTGACCCTGCAAGGTCCAGATAAATAATAACAACATTTAATTTTGTGCATCTAAATGTGGATGTTCCCACGTGCSTCTGGAGGCACCTGCCTTTCTCCACTGGCTGGATAAGGAAGCAAGMTCACTAACATTATCTATTGGAGTTGGGTGCCTCGTGTAGGTAGGGCAAACACCATCCTACTGCTCCCAAATACTTTAACTGAATGTAAGCATCATCAGAAATCCCAAGCCCATATAAATATCATTGAAAAAATTTAATAGTTCTTATGATTATTTGCAGATGTAGGGTGGACACTGAGTTTGTCTCAGAAACATCAAGCTCTGTTTTCAAGATTACTGTATGGAGCAGAATATTGGGAAACTGGACCCTGATTTGTAGGACGTATCAGAGGCTATGAGGAAGAAGTGTTACAAGGTTGGATTTTGGACTACTTGCAAGTCACTGCTCGGAAATTACAGTAAATTGTTCTTTCTGGACCTCCAGTTTCTTTAATAAGCAATTTATTCATATGTACCATGGGGTAGTTCAGTAATTTAGTCACATGTTGGACACGTGTATTTTCTTGAATGGCAGTCATTCTTGTGCAGAAGAAAAACAGTTAAGTGAGTCAAAAARTGTTTGTAAGCAAGCAACTGGCTAAACATGGAAAGGATTTTCARACCACTGTATAATTTTGGCATATTTTTTCAGTGGAATAATTTACATTACTGTTCATGTAAGACGAGTTCAGATAACACAGCAGTTTAGCAGCTGGGATTCACTGTGTTTCTCCAAGCTCAATGAATTTTTTCTTTTTTATGTTGTCAGTTTATTTCATAAAGGTCATATTTTCTAAACTGGCTGGAGATTTTGATATAGTATAAGGATTTACATTTTTATGAGTGCTCAAGAACTTTTATTGCTGAATGTTTTGTAGAGAAGTTGAGTACGCTTCAGCAATTTATATTATAGTCCACAGATGGAAGAAATATGCAGACAATAGAAAGGAATCAGACTCTTGGTTTTATGTTGGTTATTCAGCAAGTCCTATGTCCCAATGATGTTCTGCAATCCAGGTTGATTATTTTATGATCATTGCTTCACAAATTAAAGCACTATCCTAAAATAGCATAGACTTTTATCACCTCTATTCATTTTGCCTTTATTSCAATATCATCTGTCAAGGAAAAATGTTTTTCTTTCTTATTGTGTTACATCAGCAGTTCAGGCTTTGTTTCATTATGCTACACCCAGAAAAAACATCATCCCCTCTGTTTTTAGGAAGCAATTTGTCRTTTTAGTATCACCCACAAGTTCTCACTTTCCTAAAAATATTGAACAGCAGTTCTGCTGGATTGTTGTTGGTTTCCTTCCCCATAAATTGCTTCAGTGCCTGAACCACAATTATTTAACATAATGCCATTAAAAATCAGACACTAATGCATGGATCTGGTCCCTTTATGTCTGTTTATTGAGAATGGTAGAGTTTCCCTTTTTTTTTTTTTTTTTTTGCTTTTTACAATCACAGTCAAATAGAGATAAATTTACAGATTTATCTCAATTTATAGACAATTGGTAATTTTCATTTATTCATAGCACCAGATATCAAGATGGCTAGAAATGTCACTTAAACGAGGTAATTCTGTACACAGTCAGGTTGGTTTGGCCATAGCTCTTGCATGGTCTTGACACATTCACTGTGAATATCAGAAGAGTTAGGATATGTGACACCTTAACTATTAGAGAAAAGTGTCCCCTGAGCACAYGGTTGTGTAGAACAGGAGACTGGTTCTCACAAAGTGTCTTCACAACAAGTGAGAGAAACTTGTGGGGTATTTTTTGGCTTTAGAAGAAAAACTGCTGGCAGATAAAGAATTGTAGGAACAAGTTGCTATTGATTCTCTTTCACTTTGTAACCAACCAATCTCTTAGGAATCCCCACTCCTCCAGCTAAGTATTTTATTCCTGTCAWCTTTGTAAAAGACTACCTGGCTGTAAGAATACAGCACTATATGCAACTGAACACCAGAATAAAATAAAATCCAACTGCTAATGCTTGACGTTATTTTCAATATTCTAACACATCCTTTGACTTTAATTAGCAAGAAACATTGGATTTTGCATTATTTATAAAACAGTTTGCCTTATGTTTTTAAGTTAATTTCACTCAGTTGCAGTCTTCTACTTCTTAGCTCTCACTGCTTTCAAGTGGGTCACACTGRGGGGCATTTAATTCTGAACAGACTCTTGCATTCTGGAAAACATCCTCTTTTAAATRCTCCTCTTCTTCCCAATATCCTTGAAATTAATAGAATCTCATCATAAACTTTTAAAAGATATTCTCTTTTAGTGTGCTGTATTGAGACTGAGCAATCTGTAAAAGATAAAAAGACAAAACATGGAATTTTACTGAAAAATACCCCAAAGTATCATACTTTTCATTTCAGCAGCAGTTCTGAACTGCAGTAAATACAGATCAGAAATTGCTTACATCATACATTGCAAAAGAGGCAGATTCTCTCTCTTGCCAAACCAATAATCTCTTCTTGCTTTGACAAGTTTAGAAAATCAGAGTAGTTACACTCCTTACCTTCAATTTCTAAACTATTCAAAACCATAATTACTTAGGTAAAGCGCAACTTAAGTACCCAGGAATAAATACAATGCAGTGAAGAGAATGACCTGAATTAGTCCTGGGAGTTCAGGTATATTCTATGTCATTCTATAAAAGATATTTCACAACCTTAATAGAAAAAAGATAAGTTCAAAACATTTCATATAAATAATGAATTAAATCAATGCTTTAGAACTTTATAAAGAAACTGCAAGACTTGYAGAAGGTTCATATCTGCGAAGTTTTCAAAATTAATTTATTGGTAGCATGATAAAATTCCTGTGTTTTATTTCCTGATTAACGTCTTCTGAGTTTGGCAGATCTGTCCTAGGMAAGCAAAGTTTTGGTTGCATTCCTTGAGTAACATAATTACACAAGATTAGATTAGAATTCAGATGCCAGCACCCCACCTTGCAACATGGAGAGCTGCATTAAACAGATTTCTGTTCCTTCACACAGCTCTTTTGTAGATCTCATGTCAACATACAGTGCACACTCTTGTCCTTTCCAAAGGTACCAACCAGTTTCACAGTGGTGAACATGTTAAACAAGAAACAGACAGTTAAAAAAAAATCACATCATAAACTCCATCTGAATTAAATAGCCAGAAAGGCCCTGAAATGGTACTTGAAGTAATATCTTTAAAGTGAGGCATGTATATGCTAAAAATTGCATGGTTGCAATGCAGATAGACAGGCTTATTCAGATTTATTGCTTGTTCAACAACATTAGCTCCTCTCAGACAGACTAATGTTTACTGTCTAATGAATAACAGCATTAGAGTATTTCTACAACCRTGTCACTATTCAAGAAAGGGAAAGTTCTTTTTAATACAAATAAAGGTATAAATGAGAGATTTTTAGGTAATGAAGTCCTAAATGGGAAAAAAAGGAAAGATTTTTGATTTAAACATATCCATACCTAATAAAATTTTCTTTCCTGGCATAATGAGTTAGCTCTGAACTTGAGGATTGTTGAYCAAGTCTACATAGGCTGAGGATAGCACCAAAGACCTGACCTAACCCACCGTATGCAGCCAAACCCTGCCTAGCACACCTTGAAAAGATTAGACCATTTTGCAGACATGACAGCTGAAGAACTTTCCACACCTTCCTGTCCAGCCTCCTCTTACTGTCGACAGCAATGTGCAGGATTTTGGGGAGACTTCAGATCCCCTACAAATTACAAATGCATCCACACAGAGATATAATCCTCTTCATGCAAGAGGTGCTAAAGATGGACAGTTAGGTGTTAACATCACTTTAGTACAAAGCTGTCTACTTTGTTGTAGACAAAGAGATACTGGAGATACTTTTAAGTCTCAAGATATTTTAGAGCTCTGTCAAAAGGCCGAGATTTAGGAAGTTGTGTGATACAGACTAATCTTACTGACTGATGTAGAACACCGAGAACATAAACCTAAAAGAAGTCCTGTGGTTTGTCATGATGGAAATTAATGCAGCTCTGTCAGTATTAACTGTGGATATTTGGACATTTACCAATGTAGTTGCCAGATTCAGCAAGCTTGTGGCTAAATTATCTTGATTCTTTGCTGTTACTACTGAGTCAATCATTCTGAGATATTTTCTTGTGCTGAAGAAACCTCCAACTCTGATACGGGAAAAGAAAAATATCTTTTTTTTGGTCTGAAAACAAATATAATACTCCAGCAGACAGATAGCTATTGATTGCTTTTGTTTTACACACTGAATAATTAAAATAACACTTGATTCAGCCTGAGAAGGTAAATTTGATCTCAGTAGTAATGTTTGTCAGCAGAATGCATATGGAAATAATTCACTACCTGTTATTAAAGATTTTGTCAATTCCTAACATACAGAATAGAACATACAGATACAGAAGTTTATCTTTGAGGCTTGGGTTTTTGTTTTRCATGTTAGTGGTAATCTTTTAGATAAAGGTGCAAGTCTCAAATTTGTTAGAATGTAGCTTTACTTGTCTTTCTTTAAAACACACAATATGAAATTTGTATGCCCATTTAAAAAAAAATATACTAAAATTTAAGTTTCGGGATCTTTTTTAATGAAAGCAAAAAGGCAGCACAGAAGAAGTCAAGGCAGTATTCAGATAAAGATTGTACATGACAAGAATAACTCAGGAAACTGAATTTGCAAGGTAATTARCACATTCTATGACACTTCACTAAAGCATATCAAGACCACTCTCTGCCTGTGTTCTTTTTATGTCTTGGAAAGAATATAAAAAGAAAGTGGAAATCAGATTTAATTATCACTTCTTCATGTTAGAACTTATTAGCATCTGCACATTTCCACATGGATTCTCTTTTGTAACAGAAACATTCGAGCTATGATAATATCATCGAGGTCAAAGTGCCTTTTAACTCGTCCAAATGAAAACCAAATTTTATTTGTCTTTCTTGTGTTTTAAGTGTTGACAGTAGCTAAATCGATATTGTATATTCAAATTATTAAAACATGTCTATATTGTTATTAACTTGGAATTTAATACTTATAAAATACTTCTGAGTAATGTCTGTGGGTGAATGATGACAGCTTTTAAACAATTTTATTTCTCTGTAGAGAAGAAGGAATCTTAAATGCTCCATGGAGCTTGCCAGAGAGCTTTGGYTGAGATAATGCTCTGCAAGGGAAGGTGAGCCTGGAGCCGAGGAGCAAGGAAATAGACAGGACAGGGGATTGTGTCCAGGAACATCCAGTGSTCTTGATTGCCAGATAAGCCCAAGGTGATGAAAGAGATCCAAGGCCRAACCAGGAAGGTAAAGTCCCAGGTCAGYGTGGCACAAGGCTGGGCACAGGAATCCCTKCAACACAGCTCAGACAAGTACCACAGTCCAGGAGGGAGCCYAAACACAGCTSAGGAGCCCAGGAAAGGCCCSAAAGAGGYTTCTCCCAGATCCTTCTCACAMAGCTCTTTCCCAGSAGCTGCACCTGAGGTTGCAGTCACACTGCACCAGAGATAGTYCTGAGCACCCACAGGCAGYGTGTTGGAAGTGGGAAGAGGCTGCAGAATCTGTTGATGCTCTCAGGGGCCTTGCAGAGCTCTCCTCAGCTGCACTAAGGCTTGAGAGTTTGCRTAAAATTTCTGAATGTCTGTTAAAAAGGAACAGATGGGATCTCCTGTGTTACTCAGCCCTACTCACCTATCCAGGTGTGACAGGTAACATTTGAACTCTTTAGARAAGGGATCCAAACCCCTTTCACAGACCCATTTCAGCAGAACATTCCTAGTTCATACTTTTCAAAACAGAAGGAATACAAGTGACTCTGAATCCAGGCTGATAGAGTTCTAATACAACTTCCACAGCAGTGATGAAGAAATATTCTCAGCTAAAGAGAGCTCTATTAACAGCATTTTCTCATGGTGCATTAAAGTTGTAAGTTCTTGTCACAAAYCTGGAGATGGCACTGGGCATGCCTATCTTGGTTGTTTTGGAAGAGACTGGTCTGGCCGAACCTGGCATCTATCTGGGTGAGGGTACGTTGCTAAGAGGGGCTGAGATTCGCAAGAGAAAATCTGTGTCTTCCTCTTCCAGGGCTTAGGGATCCCTTTCCGTGTTTTAATTGGCCAGTTAAAGTATCTCCTTGAAGAACATTTTTTTTGACTCCTGTGATCAACTCTCCTGAGAAAAGAGTAAAATATGGACTACAAGAGCAGTAAATYGGCCTGTGGTGGTTGAGTTGTATGACTTGGCATCAATGCATGCAAGRAGACATTCAGCATCAAAGGCTGGGGGAGAGGTTTCTGCATTCATCTATACCTGCTCTAACAGAACTAGGTATTTTAAAGCTGGGTCAAAATTACCTTTATGCATTCATCTCCCAGTGTATTAGTTCACAGAGAATTAGCAATAAATGGTAATGGTGTTTGGATGATAACCTCTATCTTCCACTGATTTAACATTGTTTGATTTCAGAAAATATCTTCATGTTGAGTACCAACATGGTTTTTTGAACATTAATAAAGGCAAGCATGAATCCCTAAACCTTTATTATCTATRGGAAGTATCTTTCAGGATTGAAATGTTTGATCTTCTGAGGCTTTATTCTCAGACATTTGCAGATTCTGCAAATTGTATCTGGGGATAGTTGCTCCCCATGCAGTGGCACTTCACAGTTTTACTGATTGAGTACACATGCTTTCATGGCCTGTAAATGTGCAATAATACTTTGGGCAATGATAGCAGCCTTGTTTTCATTCCAGTAGCATCTTTTCTTATACTAAAATTTGTGCTTGTGTTCGATTTTGTGTTTGCAGATGCAGAATCCTAATCTGTGGATACAGGCTGAGTGATGACATTTTGCCATAATAAGGTGAGGRAACAGTTTCATTAGGAAAATAATTGTAAGGGCCAAGATTTTTCTGCATGAACCATAATTTTACCGTCTACTTTTCAGATGCTTTTTAGAAGGTTTTAGAAAATCAAGAAGGACCTTGGTTTTCAAAGGGAAATAAGGAAGACTAAGTCTTCTTGAAAGAAGTCTTTGAAGACAAACTTGTAAAYACAAGGAGCAAAAGGGAAGATGTTAAAACATCATAGAGAAATCTATCAGCAGTCAATGCCTTCAGTCTTCCTTACAACTGCTTCTCCTGGCATATTACATTTGAACCAAAACCATATAAAATTACTCTAAATATTAACAGAATCATCTGTTTACTATTACATGTATATTGTTGACAGCACATTTAAAAGCCGTTTTCCTCAAATAATAATAAAAATAATAACTTCCATTTAAATATAGTTTGAGAAATCCTGAAAGATAACAGCATAAAAGGGACCATCAACAAATCTGTGTACCTTCCACATTAACCACAAACACTAGTCYCACACAATTCAGGATTTTCAGCATTATGGATTGCTGCACATGTTTTCTTACATTATCTTTTGTAGATCTCAGCTGTGTTTCTATTTCTATCAGTATCATTAATACTCAACCTCCTCTGCAACACAGTTTTACTCTGACTTTTAAAATCCCTCCCAGAATTATCCTGTTTATTCTTCTACTCAAAACCTATATTATTATTTATTCGCTGCACATATCCCTATGGCATATGGCCCCACGTCCTACAAGGCTTAAATCTCTCATCCACAAAATACTGAAGCTCTGGATTTTGCTACAGTTGAATATTAGATCTTCTTTTATCACTCTGCTGTAAGTTATGTCAGCTTTCAACCACCATTTTCTGTACCACATCTTATTTGTTTGATGGTCTTTTATCATCTTGCTCCAGATCATAAGAACAAGCTGATGCCTTAGATAAATTTTATTTTAACTCAGTAATTTTTACATAGCTTAAATGATTTTACAATGAGAATCTTGCCACTGAAGAGAAATGGAAGCTTTTTTAACTCTGTAAGTCTCTCTAATTGTTTTACCAATTGAGTGTCTTTTCATGGAGATATGGAACAGTATAAACCAATATGCAAGTAAGAAATCACTAGGTATATGTGAAGATGTACAATTTCTGAAAAATGTAAGTTTAATAGGCTTTTTCTTGTTTTGTTTCAATAAAAMCACCATTTTTAATCTTGAAAGACTGAATGGATGAAAACAGAAAACWAAAAATTATCTCTCATTTTTAAAATGAGAGGTAGTTATACGGTGCAAATTTCACCTCTTAGCTTCAAAGTGCCCAAATATGACTGGTTTCGATCAATCTATAGCTTTTTGAGATAGGATTGTTATCTTCCATGGCTTATGAATTGAGGAAGGGGAACATTTACCAGTTTTGTATTGAGTGATCAGACGTGCTTTGAAATAGATGAAAATAAGGTTTCTTTCACCTGTGGTGGATAAAACAGAGCCATGACCTTCAGGTGATGGTTATGTCATCAAAAAGAACACCACAATGAAGTACTATGCAAATTTCCTATGGAGATTAGAGAACATCAGTCACCAGATGTCTGCAGAGCAGGCTGTATTGTGTCCCTAGAACTGTTGATTTTTTTGGGAAAGACTACTGGATTTGTAGACTAAGTAATATAGGATTGGGAATAGCATATGCCATCTTTTTGATTCTGACTCAAAATCACAGGGAGTCAGACCCTGTAAACATTTTAAAATGGAGGGAGCCTACAACAAAACTTGACCAGCCCCTCCATGTAACAAGTCTCAACCTCAGAAAAAGCAGCGAGAACCGAACACAAGATTAATTTCCCACTTGTAAAAATCCTTGTTTGTAGAAATGGGATAGTTAGTCTTTGTCAAGGCACAATTATGGTTCATGGATTCAGCTTTAGTCTGTCTGCCTGAGGGAGAGGATTGTAGAAGAGTTGGGGCTCCATATGTGACAGAGTTGGGGCTCCATATGTGACAGAGGACAAGTTTTAAATTACATTTAGTGCAGTGTCAAGCATATAAGAAGCCTTATTCTCTTAAATGTGCAGTGGTGACCATAGTAATGATTCCATTAAACATCTGACAGAAAAGGAATAAGAACCTGTAGACCAAACTAAAATAAATGTTACTGAGCATTGGTTCTTTTGGTCTATCTTCAATTTTTTTCCAGCCTAGAAATGCATAAAACCAGTCATTACATCTCACCCTATATTCTGCTCCATCTTTTGATGTCTCTTGTTTTAAGCAGTTTTGAAGCTACAAGCTGTCTTCTGCAAAGGCAGTCATTCCTAAACCTTGGGGAGAAAAGGGAGAGTTCCCCTGCTATGTGCYGTCTCTGCTGAGAAGCATGTTGACCTCAGTATCCATAGCATTAAAAGATAAAAATGGCCTTTAGAGTTTCATTTCTGTACTTCCCCTCAGGARTCTGTGTGGAGGTTTTTGCCTTTCCTGGCAAACAAAGAGGTCTGGATGCCTGAAGGGGGCCTGGTTCCTCCCTAGCGCCCTGACCTGAGCTCGTCTGGGATGGTGGGTCTCACGCCATCCCTCATTACGGGTCAAATCTCACAGCACACTTTGTCTTTCTATGCTCCATTAACTGTTTATCCTCTGAAGGCTGGACAAGGGCACAGCCCTTGAAGCTGCTGAAACCCTTCCTTTTTGAGAGGGAGTAGACCAGCCAAGTTTGTGAAATAAAAYATTGTTTAAGAGTTCAAATAGAACAGGAGAGAATGCTTAAGCAAAGTTTAAAATGAACTGCMAGTAAATATTTATTCTTACAAGATGTAATTAGACCGGGAAGTAGCTAGGTAAATACTCATCTCCCACACAGACAAGATGTGATTCTTTCACTCCAAGTCCACAAAAATATATAAGCTAGACACTAATACAGAAAATATTTATGAATTATCACATCCAAATGAGCACAGCTGTATTGCAGTAAGGCTACGCTGGGTTATACTGATACAGTCCTGGCTGTGACAATAATTCATCATATGCCATGCAGCATTCAGTTTTGAGGAGAGAAATGGGATTTGACTTTAAATTAATTAAGTAGTCCTAATTTAAATATTTGATGAGAAAAAAAAAAATATGGTTCTCTACTCATTACTTTTTTCTAACTTCAWTACTGAGGTGAAAGTGCTTAAGAAAAACGCATGTTATCTTTCTCAAACTGGATTACACTTGATCCAAGCAATCACAGAGATCATTGAAGACACTGCAATTAGAGAGTGTGCGCAGGACATTCAAACTACATGTATTGCAATCACAATGTCTAATTGAGTACAATTCTGTCATTCCACCATCTTAAGGCATCTAAGTGTGTAAGCTCATGATGAATGTTGACCTTATCATTATTCAGCAAAACATTTGCGTGTGCAGTATTCTCTAATTAAGATGGGCAATTCTCTGATGCCTGAATGGTTCCCCAGAATTAGTCTTGAAAGGAATGCACCCGCCTGGACTAGTGAGTGACAACCCTGCCCATGTCATGGGGTTTGGAGCCAGCTGATCTTTMAGGCCCCATCCAACCCAAACCTTKYCATGATTCTATGAATTGWGTAAAACCAGATAGCTGGGCATGATCTTGGTGGGCCCACTTAAAAATTCAGGAGTACAATTTCACAGTCTGGCTTTTTGTATCTGAATATACCAAATGCCTCTAGCAGGGGCAAGTACAGAAGGTAATAGGATGAATTAGATCAGTGATCTCTCTCTCTAATGTACATATTTCCACAGGTGCAGAGAAAGGAAATGCTTGTTACAGCAAACCATCTTTTCCTTTAATTTAGAGCATCCATGTGAAAACTTTTGTCATTATATAGAAACTAACAGAGAATATGAAATGAAACTCATCCATGTGCCTTGCTCTTTTTTTTTTTTAATTTATGACAGTATGACTTTTGTCTAGAGCTGCAAATGTTCCCTTTCTATGTATTTACTGCAAGTAACCAACATAGAATCTCTGCATTTCATTTTTTTTGGGCTTTGTATTCAGAAACTTCTAGTTTGGAATATATTTAATTTGAGTATTAGACTGGTATGAATAAGACTGCTCTATTCTTTTTGTGAAYAGGAGTTCCAAGTCTTTCAAAAACAAAACGACAATTTCCCCTGCACAGTCATTATCAAAACGTTTCAACAGAGTGTGCTCATGTACTGTGAGAGCTGAAGCTGCTTATAGTTTGAAGATGTTTTTCTTATCTCTTGTTCTTCCTCTTTAAAAATAATTAACTGCAAAAGCTGCTTTCCCTGTCAGGTTTTTCAATGACATATAAYGTCTCCAGAAGAAACAAGCATCATCTTACATAATTAAACAGAGGAAGAGAGGGAATTCTAGATGAGAACAGTRGGAGTAAAATTTCTTTTCAGAAAGTCAGTGTTTAACAGCAAATAGCACARAGATTCAGCAAGCTTTTTGTGTTACTGAAAGTATTGCGCTGTGCCCTGGTGATTAATCCCATGGCCAGCTTGTGCATGGCACTATGCTTTCAGAGAAGAGATCWATTGTGAGGAATCGAGACTGAGACTGGAGTCTTGGGGCATGGCAGAGCCAAAATGGATTCTTCTGCTGAGGCATGCTTGCAAAAGGTTCTGCCAGGCTAAATGTTGTGATGGTAAGAGATGCAGGAGTTTTTGTAACCCAGATCATATTTTGCCAAAAAAACCCCGATATTTGTGTGGGATGACACAAATATTATCTCATTCAACCCAAAGACCACAGCAAATAGTCAGCATTGGAGACAGCACCAGAACTAGATGCAAATGCACAGCCCTCCTTGTAATGCATCTTTTGACAAAGTTGGAGTCATTTCCCATTCTGTTCATAGAAACACTTCAAACCCTTGATACTGAAATCAATTCTCTGGATAAAAACAATAAAATAAAAATCTGCTCAATATGGGCAGGAATGGAGCATGTTTGATGCAGCCCAGCATTCACCCAGATCCACAAGGGCTGAATATTTTGAAAAAGGCAGATGGATATTTAAAAGTCAGTGCTGCACAGCAGGGAAGAGGGATGCTGTACTGTTAAAGTCACAAAATTTGGACTTTGTTTGCTACCTCAGTTGTCAATTCTCAGCTGTGAAATTATAGCTCAGACCAACAAACAGGTTACCACCAGATGGCAAGTTAATGTACATTTTCATAGTCTGATGCCTTAGCCCTCAGCAAATTCAAGAGGCTTAGAGAAATCTCGAGTGCATGAAACAGCTGAGAGAGCTGGTTTTGTGAAGGGCTGCTGCACAGTTACTCCTTCAGGGAAGCAATTTATTCTGTGCCTCAAAACTCAAACTCAAATAAGAATATTKCTGTTGCTCTGAAGGTTGTCAACAGAAAAAAGATCATTACTGATTCAAATTAGCAGTCATGTCATTGCCATCATTAATATTGCAATGATAACTAGTTATGTAGATTATTGCTGTCTCCTTCATAGTACTATAGCCCTGGTCTTTAATAAAATCACATTTGAGAGGAAGTGAATACTTTGATCGGTAATGGTAGTCCCAAAATCTCCACAGCTGAGGCTGCAAGGTTCCACCTAAAATGTAGACAGGCACACCCTGTTTCACTTGAAGAATGCCCAAAGACCTATGTGTTCCTGCAATAACACACAAAAGCACAAAGGCAATCTGTGTGCCAAGCCCCCACTGATGCTCCCTTGCAATATATTTGCACTGTGACACCTCCCTACAGGTGAGGCCTTTCTCTTTGGAAAAATGCTTGCAGCATTCTGGGACCTCTTTCATCCACACACCGTGTAAGACTCAGCTCTGAGGATTAGCTTTGCTTTTCTCTTACTTCCCACAGTCACAGTCTTTCTTCCRTGCTTTAGGCTTTAGGCCACTGCCGCATTTCAATTCGGTAAAACTGAGAACTTATAACAGCTGAATATGATACTCCAGAGTCTAGAAAAGTCTTCGAGTGCAAGAACTRAAAACTTCGTAAGATCTTGCTACCTGATATGGTTAATTTTTGAGTCCATAACCATTAACATATTACTGTTAAAAATGTTGCCACTACACAGCAATTATAATCATATACTTTTAGATATTCCTTGCTGTAAATCAGAGAAGACTTGTCTGGTACAGTACCAACATATTTGCAAAAAAACAACCCTGAAGTCTGTGAACACTGGAAAAATTTCACCAACCTTTATTTGAAAATTTCCCATCATTTCCATTAGTGTGATTATAAGAATGTAGTGGATAAGATAGATTCYTAAGTTTATTAGTCTTCAATTCTTSTTCAGCATAGTTTCCARTTCAGCTTACATTCTTAAAATGAGCAGTGATTTTATGTCTTGGTTTTTGCCTGGTTTAAGAYGTTTTCAAAAAGCAGAATACTTAGAAACTGCCTATTGTCTCCCTTGGGAAAAACAGTTCAGAAAATGAAAATATATTGCAAGAGGCCCACAGCCTGTGAGGATGTAGTGTTTTCACTGTTGAATTTCATTTGAGTCTCATTCTCTGAGATAAGGAAATTCTTCACATTTTGAAACCAAGGTTTCAAAATTGAAACGAAGGTTTCAAAATTGTATGGGAGATGATATGAGTACTCAYGCAGACATTTAGGGATGAAACAAAAAGTAGCGAATCATATGAAGCACAAATTTCTGAAGTTCACATATTAATTTTATATTGCTGTATGGCTTCCCTAAAAACGGGAGTTCAGCAAATGTCACGTTCATGCAGTCTGATGTTTTATTTCCCCAGTTGTCCCTTTCCTTTACGACTTCCATATTTAAGCTTGTGCAGATTGGACAAACAGGAAAAAGACTGTGTAACAGTGACAYTCAGTGAGTCACAGGCTCTTTGTACATGGAAGCATCTTCACTTCTACAACCAGACAGGGAGCAAGTTGGTGCGTTAGCATTATTGTCACCGGTACAAAAACATAGCTGGAACAGTTTCTGCTGCAACAGGTTATGTCTTCAGGATACTTTGTAATGCAGACTGCAAACCTGTCTGATTTATGAGGCAGCTGCTATCTTCAGGAGCAGTCTGTCAGACACATTAGTCTGGTCATACTGTGAAAAAAAATTAGATTATGCCYCTTAGACCCACAATGACTTATGAAACTCTCCAGCTACTCATCAGAAATGACAATGAAAAGAGGAAAGGAGACATAATTTGCTTTCATTGGTCTCACAAATGACAGCTCATATTTAGATATCTGGGGCAATTGTTTCCAAAAKTAAGAGACTCAAAATAGCATTTGTTTGTCTAAAATCAGCTAGTTCTTCAATATTTAATTCAATACTGGCAGTATTTCTGATATACTTCATTTAAATGGTGAGAAAAACCAGTTTCATTGAAAGGTTCCAAAATTCTCACTGCCAAAAAGAAGTTTGGAACTAATTTTCAGGCAAATTTAGAGAAATATATGACATTAAACTGAAACATTTTACAAGACATTGGAACTGAAAGGAAAGGGTCTTTCAAAGACAAAGGATATAGAAAGATGCAAGAGGGACATCTTTTCTCACTGAAGGTCAAATAAAACTGAAAAGAACTAAAAAAGGAGGTCTGCGGAGAGACTGGCAACCAGTGAGGAAGTTTGCAATATAATGCAAAATATATCAAAGGACAGTAGTAACTCCCTGAGAGAGATGTATAGTCTGAATTGGTTGTAATTATTGATTAAGAATCTCAGTCTTACTCAGACTGAGTAAAACTTTGGAAAGCATAAAATGTACAGTAGCTTCTTTTATCTGATTATACTAAAAAATATTAGATCTAATTCTGTGACCACTGCAGAAGTACTTATCAACACAATTGCACAGAACATTTCTACTTAAGATGACATAAATGGAAAAGCTTTTTAATTTCAATTTGCTTTTACAAAGGCTGGTTGCCAAAAAGCTATTCTTGYTATTGCTCAGTCATTGGTGGGCAATTTGTTCCATGCTCTTCCATTTTTTCTGGAAAGGATCTTCGTGCCAGCTGTTTCCCCATCCAGTTTTAAATTGTTCCTATTTCTGTAGGGGGAAAAAAAGGTTAGTTCTGCAAGGTACAGAAGATCACGTGTGTTCAGAATGGGTAAACATGTTAGAAGAGGCAGAAGCATGAGAGCCTTTCCCAGTGAAGCTACTCTTATGTTCCCTGTGACTGGACTTTGCACATGTGGGTCCATATAAATAGAAGTGGAAAAATAACCTCTTATTTCAACCTTTTTCAACATCTAGGGCTCAGAATTCATAAATACCACAAGCTACTGCTGTTGTCCTCATTAATATCTCTGTCTGCAAAGTTAAGTATTTGAGGAGGTAGCTAGTAACCAGTGTTGCCAGAATCGTGGACCAAATTTTCTCTCAGTGTTGGGAGATCCAGCAGGGTTACTGAGACATGTATTTATTTGTGATGATAAATGCAGAAGCGTATACACTGGTTTCACAGCATACTGAAAAATTGTCCACACCAGATATGGATTGTTTCTTCATGGCCAGTCCTTGAAAAAAAATCAGCATTAGGGTCTTGCCTAGCTGCCACCTTTCCCTCCCAGTCACAGTCACAGTCACATAGTACTGCCATGCCTTGGGTTGGACCTTGTCTCTCACTCTTGGCTGGCAAGTGTCTCTGAATGCTCACAAAACCCCTCTGAGACCCATGAACACGGCTCCCTGAAGGAGRCAGCTCCCTGTCAGTACAGCCAGCAGGTCTCAAGACTGTGAGCAAAACCAGTCTGGCCAACAGCACAGCTACAATTTCAACAGCATAAACATATTTTAGCAGAAGTTCATAAAAATATATGGAACAAATCCCAGTCAGGAACTAGAAGGAACAGGAGAATAATCAAGGTGTCCTGTGAGATAGCACAGCCTGTAGAACCCCTGGATCCTGACTGCCCCAGTGTGATAAAAGTTCCATGGTTCCCTTGGCTATGGCAGCTGGTTTGGTCCAGAGCAAGGGGAGAGTGAGGCTCTTTGCCTACTAAAC
Source organism: Malurus melanocephalus (assembly GCF_030028575.1). Taxonomy (NCBI): domain Eukaryota; kingdom Metazoa; phylum Chordata; class Aves; order Passeriformes; family Maluridae; genus Malurus; species Malurus melanocephalus. The sequence continues at coordinate 310,971 of NW_026623524.1, forward strand.
ACCTGTGGATAAGCCAGTCACACACTATGAGATGCTTGTCCCTGGCCACTGAGTATTTGACAGGAGGAAGTAAAATTGCAGCTGCTCCTTCCTCTCAGGGCCTTCAAGGACCTCTCTCCTGGCAGCAGAAGGGAACACATGAGATGGAGATAAATGGCCCAAGCTGTACTGTGTCAGACAAAGAAAAATAGCACAATTCAGATTTAAACATTTCTTAGGGACTCATCTCTGCCTTTGGTAGACAGGCACAATTCTTCAGCTGGTCACTAATGAGCTCTGCCTGAGCAGTGCATAACCAGTGGTCCAAAACAGCTCTGTTGCTTTGCTCTGCCTTTATCTGATTCTGCAGCCCAGGTCCTGTATCTATTTTCCACCCTCCCAGGTGCTAATGGTTTCTGACCTCTGCACCAGTGTTTGCTGGGGCAGAGCAAATGCCTCTGGTTTTCTGTTCAGGCTCAATGCCAGCCACAACTCTCTATTCACATTAAATCCTGTTGCTGTCTGCAAAGAARCTCTGTGAACACCAGCATTCAAGGCTTTCCTTTTGTTTAGCAGCGCTGCTCAGTGCACAGCCTCATCAATAACAACATTAAAAATCATTTATATGCACAGCTGGACACTCTGGAAAACTGATGGGTCTAACTGGCAGCAGATGAGCATTCCTATCATTTAACACTATCAGATAATAGAGCCCACTGTTTTTCTTTCMATCCATAAAACAGCCTTTCCTGTGCTCAAACCTTATCTCTTTACAGAATATACATTGTACACTAATGCTATTCTTTCATGAGAAAAAAAAAGAGAGCCTTTTTTCTCCTTTATATAGGCAGAATCCTGTTTCCTGAAACTGTGAATGATTACTGACACCGGGGACAGAAGAAATATAGGTGGTCAAGACCAAGGCTGGTTTATATTGTAAAGCACTTAGAAGAACATAATACAAAACCAGAGAAACCAATTAACTTATGGGAGGAACATKTTCCTACGTGCATGGTATAAGAGTTGAGTATTTTGGTGATGAATATCAAAATAAATGGGGTAATATAAGTCTAATTTAAAAGCAGTTATTTCATAGAGAGAAGTGGGGGGGGAAGTAATTGCATGAAAAATTCAGTAAGAAACTAACTACACAACCAACCAATGACATTTAAAAAAAAGTAAAACTGACCTTTATGCAGCACTGTCTTTGTGTTATTCTGACATCCAAAATTCCCACTCAGAATCAGACTCTTTGCCATCCTACAGAAGGATGCATAATTTGGGAGCATAAATGCAGTGTTTTTTTAGGAATTAGAATACCCCARTCCCTCTGGGATCTGTACTGGGTCTGCTGGGACCAGGACTCTTTAACCACTTAGACAATGACATAGTRGAATCCMKSKCTGTCACCCTCASYASRTTTGCAGGTGACACCAAGCTGTGCAGTGCAGCTTCACACTGAAGGACAGGATGCCATCCAGAAGGACTTGGACAAGCTCAACAAGTGACCCCATGGGAACCCCATGAGGTCCAACAAAGCCAAGTGCAAGGTGCTGCACCTGGGTTGGGGCAACCTCCAGCATCCACACAGACTGGGGGGTGAATGGACTGAGAGCAGTCYTGTCAAGAAGGATTTAGGGATGCATACTTMTGGATAAAAAGCTCAGTGTGAGCCAGCAGTGTTCTCCCACAGGCCAGGAAGCCAATCATGCCCTGGGCTGCATCAAAAGTTTGGCCAGCATGTCCAGGGAGGTGATTCTGGTCTTGTGGGACCTCACGTGGAAGTTCTCAATATAGGAAAAACATGGACCTACTGAAGTGGGGCTGGAGSAGGGCCATGAAAATGATCARAGRRRTGRAACACTTCTCCTGTGATGGAAAACTCAAGAGAGTTGAGGCTGTGCTCAGCCTGTGCTTGCTSGGTCCAGCGACAGGTTACTGTGGCCTTCCAATACTCAATGGGGACTTTTAGGAAAGAGACAAAAAACATTTAGTAGGGTCTGTTACAAACTAACASAGGTTTGATTTAGACTAGGTTTAATGAAGACATTTTTCACCATGAGGGTGGTGAAACACTGGCACAGATTRACCAGAGAGGGAGGTAGCAGATGCCCCATTGCTGGAAACCTTCCAGGTCAGGCTGGATGGGGTTCTGAGCAACCTGATCTAKTTGAAGATGTCCCTGATTCTTGCAGGGGTGGTTGTGGTAGATGACCCTTCCAGCTCAAACTCTTCTGTGGCTCAGGGATTCTGTGGTTGCACACCAATCTGCTCAGACTGCACTCTCTGCAGATGAAAATCCCTAACAGCATTCTGTTTAACTCACAGTAACTGTAATGAAGGGCCAGAATGGGTTGCACTGGGGTGTTACCAGACAGGCAAATGATTCAGAATGAAATTTCTGACATGTTTTGGAGACCTTAGAGTTCTCATTGTAATGTCTGTGGCAAGAATATATAAATTGTTGATGTAATGAACTTTGCTATGAATAAATTCGTAGTAGTTAGACAGATGCAAGGACAGATCACTCTGAGTGATGCAAGTGTGAACTGTAGTCAACAGCTGCTTTTCAGATGTAATATGTTACCATCCATTCAGAATAAAAATACTGTAAGGACATTTTTCTAAATTCTTCCAACCATGGGTATAGCAAATATGCAGTAAAGAAAGAGCATTTTCAGAGACCCAGGAAATGTAGCGCTGAACCAGTCTATTTAAAGATTCTTGATAGCAGTGGGAAACAATGCCTGCCAGAAGGCAGCTGTTCGTAAGTGTGCCAGCTTCATCACTGCCTGGTAACACAGCCTGTCTCTTATCTACATGTAAACTATTCTGTCCAATGTGAACAAGTGGAAATAATGATCTCAAATTTAATATTTTACATCCACTTCAAACACATRAAAATGAGAATTCTAGCTGCAAGGTAAAAAAGAAACCGACCCAAATTCTGTTTTATAAATAAAGTATCTAATGTGTCAGGTCGACTTTTACATTACTGTAACTTCACTGTAGCTGTGGGTTTTATTTTTTTCACCTTTTAAAGTAGAAATTGTCTACATATGTGTGATAGATGGTACATGTGTCAGAAGATATCTGGCAGTAATAATGTATTTACTTTTGGTATTATCATAACAGCTTGCAATATTATCCCTTGTTGTATACAATAATTTAACAGACTATGTATACTGAATGTATAAATATTAGATTGTATTTCATATCTTTAGAYGCTAGAGATTTTCATCATGTTGCCAGAAAAGGAGTCTAGCAAGTTAAAGAGTATAATAAAAATTTAATCCACATGTAGAACTTTTATAAAATGTGCTCRAGTAGTTTTTATACACTAGCAGTACTTTGGTTTGCTTCAATTTGGTACAATTTTCTTCCTCTTGTCTTTGCCACACYGCATTTCTTCTTGTTCTCATGCAGGTCCATAGCGTTATAACAGAGATTAAATTTAACACTTATTTTAAAGTCAGATTTGACCTTTATACTCTAACATAATAAAAGAGAATTTTACAGTGCTTCAATTTAGTAATACGTTGGTAAGYTTTGATGGCTAAACCCCTTCCCCTCCAGCCTCTCACAGGCTTAAATAATGAAACATTCCCATWGTGATTTTCACTGGAATCATGTGCAATATCTAATTTCAACCAAAAATACTAAATATTTGCCAACAGAGAGACTGGGTAGCTGATTTTCTAAATGTGCAGTATTTTGTAAATAAAATAGTACAATTCTCCTGTACTTGCTTCTTTAAATTAAACAAGACATCATTTTATTAAAACAAAAAACCCAAAACATAATGTAAGTATCTGTAATTAGAAAAAGGATCAGGAGGCCCAGCAGATCAGGCATGACTTACATGTAATACAATAAAAACTGATGAATATTTCCAAATATTTTGTCAGCTAACATTTTGAATTTCTGTATAAGGATTTTTTTTTTTTTTTTTTTTTTTTTTTTTAAGAATTCCCTATTTCTCTATGTAATTGTAAGTGAAAATTGCAAGATTTTTTTCCCTAATTTATTATATTCCTGTAGGATGTAATTTTGATCACTGGTGAAAAATAAGGGCTTATGATTCACCAGAATAAAAAAAGCTGTTTTCTTGTAATCAAGGTTAATCAAAGTCAGCTGATGTTCTGCACAGCTTTTTCATTCTTAGCATTGACAAGGTGCTGGGATTTGAGACAGTKAAGGGGAAAATAAAGTACTAGGTAYAGGTAGCTAGGATAAGCAGTAACTACAGAATAAATATTTGAAGTGCAGTCAGGAATAGGAAAGGAAGTAACCTCTTCACACAGTGCTGAAATGAAGAACAAAATGAAAAATTCAGAAAACACAGTTTATTTAAAAKAGTAGGGAAAATTACCTTTCAGATCTCCAAGCATATGGAAAACAGCCAATATCTATCTTTTCACCTTKTGGTTATAAATATAAATTGATAAATAGTGATATTAAAAAGTGTACTTTTAAGAAAATATTGGGGCTATAAGGCACATTTTTTTTACTTTTGAGGTTCTCTGTCCTTTCCAAGTCTATGAAGGATATCTCCTTTGAAGTCAAGAGCAAACCACCTACTGYGGACAAGAATGCACCTCATATTCCTAGGGTTTAAAACACTCATCTGCAGAGCTGTTGTTAGGAAAAAAAAAACCTGCTTCTGAAACCTTTTAACATGATATAGACAAATATCTAAATCCCATAAATTCAAATTTGTGAAAACTGACTGTCCTGACTGAAACCTCATGTTTCATTTTCATGTCCTTCTACATGTAAACATATACACTTGCTTATAGAACCTTATTTTTTCAAAAGCTTCATTAATTTCAAAAGCCTCATCTACATCAGCAGATGTATTTATAGGTGATTCAGCCTACATGGGCCAATATTGAAGACTATTTTCTTAAAACAGATTTCAGCTAAATGGGATTGGTTTTATCAAATGCATATAGATTTACAGTCAATATAGGTTGCTGTGGTTCTCCACTAATTTGGAGGCAAAAATGCAAAAAGATCACTTTTTTTATGGATAGTACTGGCATTAGATTGTGCATGATAAAGCCCAGACAGTTCCTTGAATCCCAGAGTATTTTGCTTTTGTGTCAGCTGTCTTCTTGTCAGGCAGTCACCTGGTGATTGGATAGGGGTTGTGTTGGGATGGAACCACCCCAGCACTGTTAAACAGTGGGAGAAAGGTCAGTGTGCCATCCCTAAGGTGTGGGTGACAGGAGAGGGAGAGACACCCACCTCTTACCTTTCTGCATGTTAGGGAAGTTTCCAAGAATAGGCATCTTTTCCCAGGATTATCCTGGAGTATATGAGCTCTCATCTTCTCCCCAARAGGATAAAGTCCCAAATTTTAGCCWCTTCTCTCATGGACTGTATGACACGGTAAATTTTGCTGATTTTCCTTGAAGCTTACATTAGGGCGGGTTATTTTGCTGTGATCATCTCAGCTACACAGAACAGCAGAGAATAAACTGAATATTTGTGTTGCTCCTGGAGACCAGGAATCTGTGAAGCCCACACTTTTGTATTCTTTTGTTTGATTTATCCTGATATTCACAGAGGGAATAAGATATTCCCTGATATTCACAGAGGGAAGAAGGGGGGGAGGGAGGGAGGAAAGACGGAAGGAAGGAAGGAAGGAAGGAAGGAAGGAAGGAAGGAAGGAAGGAAGGAAGGAAGGAAGGAAGGAAGGAAGGAAGGAAGGGCCAAGATACAGACAAACTTACCTACACAGGACTGAGAGATAGTGCAATAATTTTGCTTCCAAGATGAAAAAGCAAACATCAAACCTGACAGTACCTAGGTAACATGAGGTGATGGCAGGAAAGGCTTTGCCTTTCTTGAGTTAATCTGGCCATGATCCTTTAGCTGACAAAGCACTTCTCTGATTAGTAYCCAGCCAGTGTCCAATCTGGCACCAGAGGAGTACAGCTGCAAAATCTGGGAAGAGCTCATTCACAGCAAATACCACCCAGATAGGCCAAAACCAATTTTGGCTAGTGGTTTTTAAAGCACTTCAGCATGAAAGAAGTTTTGTTGGTGTAAGATTATGTAATGCATAATATATGCCCAAACATATGTCCACAGAGCAGTCATGATGTATTTCAGTTTGGGCAAAAGCCTATGGTTGTTTAGCTTAAGCAATAAAAGGGTTTTTAAACCCTTATGGAAGCCACAGAGAATGCCAAACAGATGGAACTGAAAGTCCATCTTTGTCCACAGCTCATTCAGGATAAATTCTATCCRTTCTGCAGCATTCAGCTACTTTTTTACTGTTATCTGAGGTGATACTGCTGACCTGAGTGTCTCATCCATTTTCTGCTCTGTGGCGTAAAGAAGAGCACTTCAAACACTTTCCAAGAGCACAGCTCTGCCACCAGTACAAGATATCAACCCATTACTAATAGAAGTACTACTAATATATGTTTAAAAAAAATTGAGGTTGTTAAGATGAAGACAGTTTCAACCTCGTATTATGAAATCTCTCCCAGCATAATTTAATGAGAGCAACAGAAAACATCTGATTGCTAGCAGTTCACCTAACTTACAAGAGCATTRAATTTTGTTACTAGGATCTTAGGTGCTACAATGTAAAAATGCTATTYTGTACAAATGTAACAACTAACATACTTTTCAGAAAATAAAGTCTCTTCTTATGGTCATAAGYGTGTCATTCTGCTCCCCTGAAGGGCTGAAGAGCAGCCTTCTTAGCAGYGCAGGCAAAACCTAAAAATAAGGACCTTGTGTGCAAATAACACCTAAATTATGGTATCACAGAACTTTGGAGGTTCTGGCCTTTGCAGTTACTCGGTGCTGATGAAAGGACACAGGCAAACACAGTTTTGCACAGGTGACAGATCAAGACACTCAAAATAGGCAGAAGAGGAGCAATAATACCCCGTGTCTCCGGCTTGTGGGAAATAGCAGGGGTCCTGTGTCATTTAGTGGTATTTTCTTGGCTTCAGATTAGAAGGGACAAAAACCAGATTTGCAGAAAAAGTACTAATTTGGAATTAYGTAATATTCCCTCATCAGAAGAAATTTATAAATATGAACTATTTAAAACTTGATGACATAATGAGGAGGGAGGGAATCCTCTGTGGTTTCCATAAGGATGTTACCAGATTCTCCAAGGCAACTGACATTCCATTGTCCAGTCCTCTGGAGCAGWGGTACACAGAGGGGCACCTTGGGCTGGGATCACTTCCAGCAGTAGTGGCTAAGGGCTTACCCACAGCTAATCTGATCTGTGGGATTATTACTGGGTCAAGGCCCAAAAACGAACACAGCGCCGGTTCCCTCCTGGGACCTTGAAATGAGAGATGGCAAGCTTCACATCACCTTGGAGAAGGCCAGGTGCAGGTGCCTTCCTCAACAGGAATGACATGTAGGAGAGGATGCTGTCACAGTGCACCATCCTCCTACTTAATCAGCAGAAAACTACATCTTTTCCCTCTCCCTTCTCTGGCATTCTAGTTCAGAGGTGATGTARCATTTTCTGCCTTCTCTCTTTTAATTGGGAAAGGTTAGGCAGGCTTTCACCGATTTTTCTTTTTTACAATTAATGTTTATTGTCCCCTGAGATAAATGAGAGCCTCAAGTCCAWTAATGCCATGGTACAGAGTTGCACAGATCTCTCTGTGCTTTGGAGAGAGTTATGATGTTCACTAAAGGAACATTTGTGTTCGAAACAACAGTGAATGCTGTTTGATAATTGCTTTTCCACCCCAAAGATAAGTTAGGAAGTGCTAGTTGCAGTAATTGAAACTGTGGTCTGTATTACAGGAATAGTCTCAAATGTCACCCTTTCAACAAGATTCAAAAGTRCATTCCACCCCACTTGTGATTAGCCTTTGCTGCGGGTTCTAGGCTGAGTTTTATATTCCCACAGTAATTTAAAGAATAACAAAGTACAGAGCAGCAGAAATCTGTCTGTCTCCTGAGCTGTGTTCCAGTGATCTGCCAGAACTTTCAATCTGTTGATTTCACGGCCATAGGGACTATTTCAGTAACARTATCGTATTATCTCCGATCTCAAAAGTCTCTACCAATCTTCCCCAAAATAAATGTGACCACCTAAAGGAGCAGAACCAAAAAGCTTTTGAAAAATCTGTTTTTCATTTTAAAGGYGTATAAACCTTATTAAAAGATACTACAGTACTACAAGAGAGTAATGTGTCCTTCTCTTTAAATACAAGAGAAGAGAGAGAGAAATTAYGCTGCTCTTGAGGTGTTACAGCACCTTTGGGTTTTAAGCCAGACCCTCTGCTGATACAAAGCAGAGTTACTCCAGTGAAGGCAGTGGAATTCTGCAGATTTATGYTGCTAGGGATCTGTCTGACAATGGGAAGTGACAGGAGAGACAGCCATCTCTCAGTAAAAGAAAAAAAACAGCACAAGGATCAAAAAGCATCTAATATGCATTCAGCAGTGATTGCTCCAAAGAGAAAGGGCAATAATAAATGCCCTATAGTGGAACAGAAAAGGATGGTGCAAGCAAGACAGAGGGAGAAGAAAAGAATTACAGTCAGTCAGAAGTTGCAGACAAAAGATGATAAGGGCAGCAAAATATCAAGCTGGGCTGAAGCCAGCTGACTGATAAAACAAGAATAAGAATGTAACTTGCTTATAAATCAGGGGTGAATTACAATAGGAGAACAAAATAATTTATTGAAGCTTGTTGTGTGAGGCTCCAAATACTTCATATGCACATTTGAGACTTGCTTTTTCCTCAGTGAGAGTTGCTTTGAAGAACTCCTCTGTCAGAGCCAATTTTTTTACTACAGCTGATTGACATCTGTAGTTAGTCAGAAGTACTGCACTTGATACAAATGAACCATTTTTCCTTCTTTTTGTAATGTTTTCTCTGTAGAGTTTTTAAATTTAAAAACATTAAAAAACACTTTATGGAAGTTAACAGTTTTCTGTTTGTTTCTCAGTGAGACTTCTGAAATATTTTACAATTCATTTCATGCCTAACCTAAAAGKCACCTATATCTGCAAAATCCAAGCAAAGAGAGAAAGAAAAAAATGAGGTTTTATATTATCCAAGAAATGAGAAAAGACACTTTTCAGAATCAACCTTCAACAGGGAGTTCAAATCTTCAGACAAGTAGATATTGGAACTATTCTATGTATTGTAGAAGTTATTCTCATGATCTACTAGTTCTGTCTAAATCACTAGCAGTAATTATATGGGTGGAAAAAGTGAATTACTCAGATGAGCTCACAGCCTGAGCTGTAAGTAAATACCAGATATAGGATTGGACCTAAAATGCCCCAGCATAAATAGATGTCAATATGGAAGTCTTGAACCAAAGTGACATTATTTCTCTCAGCTTTGAAAAAAAAGCCTGCAAAGTTCCGAATGTCAGATCTTTACTGGCATCACAGAAAATGCAAGACTTTTCAAAAATAATACTTGCATCTATTACTATTTTCTCAAGGATAAGAGGGTCTACACTATAACCTGTGTATTGCAGACCAGAGGTATTTTGTGAGTGTTGAAATGCAGTGACCTCTAATGTGGTCCTCCTTTCCCGCCAGGTTTATGAAGGGATTAATTTTCTTTTACAGCTTAGTACTTCTCTTTCATATTTTGGAAAATAGAGTGATATTTTCCCTTGATTCTTGTTTTTATTCTTTGAAGCATCAGTTACAAACTTAATCCAGTGTACCTCCTTAGCAGAGTGTGGCCCACGTATTACAAAACAGTGCTGTAACCAGCAGAAAAAGTCTTTTTTCTCTCTATTGGAAGTTCAAGCAAATTCCAAAGCTGTTTGAGGTGATGTCAGGAGGAAGATGAGAGGACTGAACTCCATTTAATTCTGGGTTCATTTTGACTGACAGTGAAATAAGGATCTGACACATCTAATTCCAGACAATCAGTGGCATCAATCTCTGCAGAACCAAAGCCTCCACATCTTCAACTGCCTTTTTCATAAACTTTCTGCTGTGCAATATTTAAAAGGGAGTCTGGACAGGTATTCACTTTTGCTAAGCCAAAAYACAGTGCTACTGTTAATCACACACACACAAAGGCAAAAATGTTATTATGAGTCTGGAAGCCAAGAAAATTCAGAATTTCTTTCATGCTTCCAACTTGAAAGATGAATGGATCCTGGTCCTAATTCATCTATTCAGACAAGAATGGGTGAAATTAAGGAACTGAAGRCTTTAAATATGGGAAAACTCTTACATGATGTAAAAGGGCATTGTCTAGTCATATCCAGAATGTTACAACAGTTTACATTTAATCTAGGTAGATCTTTCCCCACAACAATAGCAATTAAATAGAGTGTCAATAGCAACTCTCACAAAGTTCAAGGTGGAAAAATGAGACAATATGAGAATCACTTGTTTGTCTCTCCTCTGATGCTAATTCTCTGAACGAAAAGTTCTCATATACACTTGTTAAAGGGAAAGCTACCAAAAAACCTAAAGAACCTGGAAAATATTGTGAAGTGCAAATGTCTCTTGCCTGGGTAATTTTAAAGATTTTGATTGGGCAAGTCAGAACTCTGCTATCAGTACAAAAAGAATATGTAATAATATTTATTACAACATAGCATAAATGGAAAACTCTATGAGACCTTATCAAGTTTGCTTTTACTCAGTATCTGAGAGTATATTAGTTATTAAAATTTGGCCTGCTAATCCACTGATGAGACCAAACTAATCTGAATTTTAAAAATTTCCTACCACTTGCCAAGAGGAAAGAGAGAATCATGTTGTATTCAGGAATAAGGAGTGGTCTTGCTTTCTCTAGTAAAAAAAAAAAAAAAATCATATTTAGCAGGAAAATATATTGAACTTCATGAAAGAGCCTATTAATAAGCTATACTTTTCAAACATAGAACATCTGATATTGAGAGGAAGACATTTTTGAGAGTCTTTTAGGATTACTTCCCATTATTTCTTAAAGGCAGTACTGGAGACAAATCCTGTTCAGTTTAATTATGTGTATGATGCAATTCCTCCAGTGAAAGTGTCTGAAAGTGGYACAGAACCTTGCTTCCCTTTAGTCTTGCTAAAAAGCTGGCTGATTTCACTTCCTACCCAATGCTCTGCTGTTCTTAGGATGAAATTAAATGCTCCTGGCATTGAGAAGACTCATAGGGACATGCAGTAATCACTGTGAATAATCACTCTGTTCATGCAGCCTTGAGCATTTGAAGTCTCCTGCTCACCAATATTTTATTTTCTCCCTCAGTATATCATTCATCATTATTTTCTGCCCTTCAGACAAGTGTTTTTTGTTACTCTTTAGTGCAGCACATTATTTTCTGTGGATTTTATGTTCTTGCCACACTCTTCTGTTTTATTTATTAAATTTAACTCTTCTATTATTGTGCTTATAACTCATCTCGGCAACCATGGCTATTTTTGTGTGTTTGTTGTTACTTTCCATCTCATGGTTGTCTAATTACCATAACAGCAAGGGTGTCTTTTAAATATTTTTAGTAGACACATAGCACACTTGGCTGAAATTGGATGGTTGTTTATAGATTATTATGRGAACGGCGCCTTGAGAAGCATTCTTCTCATAACAGATTTACTTGTTTTTGTTTTCAGTTTAGAGTAAAAAGAATTTTTTTTTTTTTTTTGGTTGGGTCATGCCTCCCCATCTTTGCCCAGAATTTCACTGAGATGCAGAAAGGCCAGTGGCAGGTCTGGGACCCACTGATGTTGCTGGAAAATACATGAAGTGAGACATGGGTAGTACATGGGTCTGTGCATATCTCTCCCCATTGATAAGTCAAGGCATGCCTTTTAACAGCAACTCTGAAATCCTTGCCCAGAAAAACYAGAACTGAAAAGTGAACAGAGCTCAAAGGTCTCTTTTGCAGTGTCTTTCAGCCACAATAGGGTCTTAATTATTATTTTTCTACTCTAAAGTCCAAGTGTCTTTGTTTGCCTGGGCCACCATGGATCACCATGGACCTCTAACAAGAAAGAAATCTGTGCACAAATGAGGCATGAGGGAATAAARGAATAGAGGAAAGAAACCTTGGAAAACCTGTGTTTAAAAAACATACCTTTAAATGTTTACAACCTTTAAAGGACTTAAATCTTTAAAGTCTCTGTGTTTCACTCCAGTTGCACCTTTGCTTCCTATAATGCCTTCCAGTGAGTGCGTTCTTTCTTAATTTCAATATGGTTTCGGAATAATTCCCTGCTTTTGAAGTAAAATACCCATTTTCTTTGCAGGTAGCCCTTGCAATATGTTGAGTATCTGGGCAGTTCACTTACTATTGATTCCTGTATTGCCCGGAGGCTTTTATTCTCTAGAGYTGGTCAGTTCTTAATGAACTTTGCAGGCCTTTATCAGATACTAAACATATATCTGGKCATCCAGACAGGTCCTCATAGTCGTTTGCAGCATGTCTGTGTTCCTCAGTAGAACTGCCTATGCTCATGTGAGCTGACAAAAGCCTCTGAGTGTGTCCAATCTTGATCTTATCTTCCTTTGCTCCCTATTAAGATCTGAATTGCGAATTTAATATTCATATTAAAGAGCACTTCATTTTTTTTTACCCAAGAAGGATGTTCAGGCTGTTGCTAATGGCCTGAAATGCAGGCCACAGGGAAGAGTAGGRTCTGCACATTTATGCTGCCCCGTGAGCAAGCTGAACTTATTGCAAGTCTGAACCTCATGTGTTGTGGCATCAGTTAACAGTGRGGGGCTGTTAGGCACCACTTTCCCCCCATAATCACGGGTGTTAACTGCCCAGAACACTTTGTTAGCCCAGAGGGGGTAGACAGAGTCTCCTTGCCCAGCAGCGGGGTCTAACATGCAGCCCATGGTGGTGAGATCCCTTTTCCTTGTGTACTATGCCACGATCATCACCGATTTCCTTGCAGTTTGCCTGGAGACAACMCTAAGGCTGCTGCTACTGCCAGAAAGAAAACATAAAATTCATCCAAGATCCCTGGGCAGGACCACTCTGCAACAGCATTTTAGGCAAAAATCAGTAAATCCAGTTTTGCTACCCATGGGGAGCAGCAGCTGYCTGAAACAATCCTTTCACAGCCTGACCCTTTCTCAGTGGGCACCTATGAAATGCATGGTCTGTTTGTGATAAGATGTTATTATTGTCACTCTAATTCTGAACTGAAATTCAGTTTGCATTCATTGAAACAGACCCACTACTTTTGTTCAAAACAAGTTCTAACCTTTGTGACTCCAAATGAAGTCTAGTTTAAAAGAGCAATGGGTGAGCTGTAGCCACCAGCTGTACATTTAAAAAAAGACAGAGAAGAAGCTTAAAAAATTCAACCTTRGATTGAGTTGTTAATTGTGAATGCAGGAGGTTGTTTTAGAAAGAAGAGGCTTTCTAATGCAAGCAGCATGAAAGACCAGCWTGAATGTCATGTGAGCAGTAGCAAACTCTAATTGAAAGCAGTATTCAGGGCTGRTGTAGTTATTTATACATTGGAGATCCATTTAGCTTCAATGAGAAATGAAGATCTACAGAGGCAGAGAATTCCAAAGTTGTCATTTACATGATTAAATGACAGAGAAATTGTTTGTGTGTGACAAAGCTACACGTGGGCTTAATTTGTGCCAATRTGAATGTACATCACTAATTGTTTGCATGCAGCCAGGAACATACAAGCTGCTATGGCAGTGCTAAGTATTGCTATTTTGAAAATGTATGAGGATCTGGAGAATACACTGAAATAGAGTTCTGGGAAAAAAAAAAAAAAACAAACAAAAAAACCACAAAAAAACCCAAAAACAAACCAAACAAACAAAAAAACCAAAAAAAAACCCCACCCAAAAAAACCCCCAAAAAAACAAAAAACAACAAAAATAATCCAAAAGAAAAAACCCACCAAAACCCTGGAAAATACCATTTCCAAAAGCTTTAGAAACATGCATTAGGGTTCTTTTCTATTRCCTTCATTAAAACAGATGTTTGGCAACAAGTGGTTAAAGCTTCCTGTATACACCCACCATTCTAATTTAATCTCCTGGGCTAATAATGACCTTTTGCTCTCTGTCAATTTTAATCTCTTAAGGTGAATACAGAGTAAAGCACAGTGCAAAATGCAGAATTTGCCTTATATGCCCATGAAGACTGGAAAGCACTGATTTTACTAATATGTTTTACCTTGAAATTTGTCATGCAAACACAGATTCCCTGTTTAGGGACTGGAACTAGACAGTATCTGTGCTGTTTTAACAAACACATTCCCCTCCACTYACCAACCCCCTTTCTTTTTTACAGCTAAAACTGCATAGCTAAATTGAGCCTACATATCCTTAGGATGGATTGTACCTTTGTTGTCACTAAATACAGATTTGGCAACAGAAATTTATATCTTGCTTTTGCGTAATACTTAAGTGTTTGGTCAGCAATGGAATACCATTAAATTGTACTGGAATGAGAGGACTTGGGACTTCGGGGTGATTTAGGTTTATAAAAATTCACAGCAAAAACACAGACTGAATGCTCCTCTTAGCCTTTCCAGTCATAGGTCTGTAGTATTGTCAGGCTTTGTGTGATGAGGAGCCATGAGTTTCCCAAAGCCCAGCTGAATTACAGGCCAGTGAYATCCCCAGAAAAAATGTCAGAGTGAAGGCCCAAGGTTCTGAGGCCCAAAGTTCTGCCTCCTGTTTAGCTGCTTGATATAAATCCCTATTGACTAAGAAATTTAACAAATATGATCCATATTAACAAAAAAGAATGCAAATTATTCTTAAACCAGGTTGCAAAAACTTCCATTTCATCTGCTTCTGCATTCACATCCATCCTCTTACAAGCTTGAGATACAGATCTTTAAACAAACCCCTCCAGATAGCAGAAGGAAACACAGACTTTTGGGCACATAGTCAAGGAAGGGCCTACATGACTGAGAACTTGACTTTTCTTCTTTTTGTGTTAAGCTTTAGAAAGAGATTTCAGCTCCTGCTGCACCTTACCCAGGGCAAATATTGGTAAAGGCTGTCTAGCAAGACATGTAGGAGCAAGAATTGTGAAGGATGGGGCAAAGATGCTTTGAGGGGATGATTATAGACATTACACATGTACTCAATGTCCTTGCTTTAGCTAGTATTTTTCTGAATACGTTTTACTCAAAACAGGATTTTTTTTTTTTTATTCAAAAGAGTGTATGCCATACCTTCATGCAGAAATTAAGAGTACATTTTTTCTCTGCTTTTTCTCTCTGTCTGGACTGCTGCATAGCCTGTGGCACAGCAGGCAATGCCCTGACACACCCTGACAGGCAGGACTATCTTCCACTTTCTTTTAACTCAAATTCTTCTACACAGCCCTAGGAAATCTCAGTGACAGTGATATTTAGAAGAGTAATGGAGTTCTAATTTCTTCAGTATTTAATGAGGAGTGTAATCTGGGGAATGATCAAGTGATTTTTTCTTTTTAAGCACTTTGTTTCCCTTCCCTCCAAAACACTTCGAGGATGATATTTTGTTCAACATGTCCTGAGTGTTTTTTGTAAAACTGCTGGATGGGGTGCAAAGGTCTGAAATTCCAAGGTGGGGATTAAAGCAGCCTCTTTGAAAAGTGGTAGGGGAGGTTTCAGCTCATAGTTTTCATTTCCCTGGAGCCGTTTGTGTCACAAATATGTAATTTAGGACAGGAGCTGGCAGAAGAGCATAAGAACATTAAGCATCTTGAAGATAGCTGGCAGAGTGCACATAAACAATGTTTCGGCTCTGGTGCAGTGCAGAGCAGCACTGTGTAGACTTCCAAAAATAATGAAGCAATCGTTTGTTTATTCAGRAAACTTGTACCCTACAGAAGCAAACCTGTCGGGGCCTGTAAAATGCAGGGAGAGTATTTCTGTGGCACATTTTGAAAGAATGCCTCTAGAATGATTTATTTATAAAGCAGTAAATTCTAGTGTAATTTAAAATGAAAGGCATTTTTGCTCCCTACTTGTAGATTAGGTTGTGTCAATACGTAGAAGTGCAGTTGTGTGGCTGTTGTCTGTTAAAGAACATTTGAGACCAGGGATGCCGGGGGATCCCAGTGATGCCAAATGATGCCCTAAAGGGACCCAATGGGATCCTTGTGAGGTTCCCACTTGTATGGGGCATATCAGTACGGAATGGAGAATAATGGAGAAAAGACCAGCCCTGCCAAGAAGGACTTGGGGTTGCTGAGGGATGAAAAGCTCAACATGACCAGGCAGTTTGTGCTCMCAGCCCAGAAAGCCAMCATATCCTGGTCTACATCCAAAGCTGTGTGGMCARCAGGGTGAGGGAGGGGATTCTGCCYCTCTRCTCCMCTCTGAGACCCCACCTGGAACATTGCATCCAGCTCTGGGACMCTCAACAKAAAAAAGACACAGACCTASTAAAGCAAGTTCAGAGGAGGAGCMCAAAGGTGATCAGAGGCCTGGAGCACCTGTGAAAACAGGCTAAGAGAGTGGGGTTGTTCACCCTTCAGAAAAGAAGAGTCCAAGTAGACCTTATTGAAGCCTTCCAGTACCTGAGGAGACCAAAATAAAAATTTCCAATTGTTCTGTAGWTGTAGGCTGCAGCCAAGTACTGATCTCTTTAATCATTGTAGAGTATTGATGAGCTGGTCCATGAATTATAGTGATCTTTGGATCTTGCCCTATAATTGTATAAAAGTTACTGAATCTAAAGGGAAACAAATGGTGAGGCTCTGCCACCATGCTAAGCAATGGTWACACTTGGGAAGTATCTGCATTTTTTATTTATTTTGTTCTTTAAATACTGCAGCATTCTGGGAGATATCACAATTTCTTCCATCAGTTACATTTTTGAGTCTGTTGTTTCTGTGAGCCAAAATAAGCAGCTAAGCTTACTCTTGTTACTATTATTGTAGCAACAATACAAAAATTAGGGCATTTTTCAAAACAAAGTCTGCTGGAAATAATCCATTTGTGCAAGCAGAAAAAGATAAGAGGAGCAGGCTGGCTGCAACCATGAAGACAATTCAGAATACTCCAAGAATATGCAGCAGTTATCTACTGATTCTTTCATAGAAGTCAGTCTTATTTTAGGGTATGGTTCATAAACAGGGTGGACTGATTAAAAACTTTAAATTAATTACTAAAACTCTTTCTATAGCCACCATCGTCAGGAAACAGATGAATTTCACCCAAGACAGTGCCGTGTTTAGCAAATTGCACAGTGTTCTTTCTTGACTGAAATACAATTTTGTGAAAATTGAATTATAATTTCAGACTAGTAAGGCACCCWCAGACACATGTCAAATTTTACAAAACCTTTCAGATACTTATGCCCATATTTTGAATAGCTTGCCCCAAGAATATGGGAGGGTTGTGATTTTTTTTTTAACATGAAAATTTTTAGCTACAGAAGCTAAATCTGTAATGAGATAAATAAGAATCATATACTCCAGACCTTCTTTGTACTTTTTAAAATACTGGTTTATCATTATGGTGTTCAGCAGAGCTTTTGACAAAGAAAGGCAAAGGTAAAAAAAGGAAAAGTTTGAATGAACATTCACAGAGACTCCAGAAGCTAATCTGCCTACATTTCTTCAAAACTAAAAAAATAGCAAAGAGAGAAAAGGGAAAGAGCCAGAGCACAGGTCAAMAATGGAGTTAAAATTCAATTGTTAAGATTTACCCTCTGGAGTAAGAACATCTTACTATGGAAACCATAGGAGGAATTTAGGGAGATTAGCTCAGGTCTCTGAATCAGTTACACACGARTTTAAACCCYCAAAATACAAAGATGGAAGACACAAGCTTAAACACATTTTTGCTTAGCTTAGGCAATTCACACCAATATCACTTAGCAGCAATAAATCATACAAACTCCTTTGAACATTGTCACTTAACAGACACTGATACTCTGCTCAGTATTTAGGAGCAAACTTGTGCCTGTCCTACATCCATTGAACTGTGGGCAGAATTAGTCATGCTGGTTGGCAGAGTTAATTGAAATTCAGTCTTCTTCTCTTTCAGCGAGTTACTGATTGACTTTGCTTTTACAAGTCTAAATTATTCATGACAGAACATGTGAAAAAGAACTCCAGCCTCCTAGTTATTTATGAAACGTCCACTCTGACAGGGTGCAGCTTGTGATTAATTGCTGGAATATCTTTTGTTCTTCTTGAAATGACCATTGAAAWCTTTTCAAGCAGTAAGGTAATACCGAATAACCTGCATTTCAAGCTGCATTTTCAAACGTTGCTTTAGTCTGTTGGGGGGGAAGAAAGAATCTGATTTTCACTGAAAGATGCCTTACATCTGTATGTGCACCAAAAACCTCTGCATTTCCCATGGAGATATATACACACAGCTTATTAACCAGATCTTAAGTGAGTTGAAAATTTGACTGTGGACTGAGAAGTCAAAGAATTTCTGTTGTGATATAAAAATAGTTAAGGATGAGTATGCTTAACACGACAAGCAGGACAAAAATATTCAGCTCTAATTAAGAACCAATTTGAAACTCTGATTAAAAAAGGATAAAGAATCATCTTTGGSTTCAGACAAGTGGGCTGTTATCACATGGACCAAGTTCAGGCTCTGACAAAAGCTTRCCTTAATCCCTGCAGTCTATCTTCTTCATTTGAAAAGAATTAGTCACATACTTGACAAGCATTTCTAGAAGAGAGCTGAAGTGAGTTAAAAAATKTATTAACCAATGCATACCAGCTTTTTTCTTTCTTGAACTTATTAGAGCTTATTAAATTTAGGCTGCTTTATGAGAGGCAGCCTGACAGAGGGTAGAAAAATTGATGCTGACATCAAGCCTTTGAGCTGTGCATGTACAGAAACCAATTTAAACCCTAAGCATGCTTTAATCCTCTTTTTTGAGACAGTTGAGTACCTGCTTCCCTTCCAGTGGTRCTATACACTGACCCATGTCGGCAAATGCAGCATTCATCGTTTCCCTCATGCCTGCCCTGCAGATTTGGTGCTGTGATAATGTAGGGCATAAAAAACTGAAGTTACCCAGGACCAAGAATCTGCAGATATCTCAGCCAGAATTAATTGCCAAATACTTTGTAGCCTCAGCTGTTTTTCAGCAGATGGCACTGTAAGAGCATTTCAGCTGAATTCCCAAATATATTTCATGCATTGTAGACATAAATTCATCCTTAACATTTAAATTTGACATTTCAAGGCAAATATCTCTTTTCCAATGATTTTTTTTCAATTACTGGGGGAGAAGATAGTAACTAAGAAATAAAGTAATATATCACTGGTTTGTGATATTTCCTTTTTGAGTACTCCATATATATATATATATATATATATATATATATATATACAATAAAAACAAGGTCATCTAAAATTAAACTAGAAAGCAATCCAACCTTTATTCATGTATCTATAGCTTTTATATTTTAGAGTATTTTGTCCTGGTGTTTAAGTGTATGTTATGCACTTATGTTATGTATGGGRAGAGATAATATCAAAACAGGTATTACATTTTCTCTCTGGATACTTGACCAGTCTTGAGCAAAAGAGAGAGCAGAATTGAGCCAGGCTATCTATCATTCTCTATTAGGGATTTCTTGGAAGCCTGCTGATATAGTGTCTAAAGCCTTTACACATCAATAAACACGGTGGATGTGKACATTTGACTTTGGATCAATATTTGGATGTGCAGCTGAATAAAAAGTTATGTGGCTCCGACCTCCAAGCAGCAGCTCGGCAGCCAGCTCAACCTCTGCCTACGCTTCCTTCTGTCTTATCCCTTTTCCAATTCATTCCTACATTTCTCCCTTCTTTTTCATACATCGGTTCTCCATTTTTTTTGTCTTAAACTAGATGCTGCTTCTGCTGTTAATTCTCATTGAGCCACTCATTTACACCTYCCTCATCTCCTACTTCACTGTTTGCTCTTTACAGGGACCATGGAAACTAAAGTCYTGGGCACTGTCAGGGTCCTGATGCCCATTCCAGTACTCCTCAAGAAATCAAAGATGCAAAGTGAAAAGCAGACATGTCAGAGCTAAAGGTGCACTGAAAGAAGCATCATGAAAAATATTACAGCCACAGAATAGCAGAGTATGGTTGTTTGAAGGAAATTCAAATTCTGAGAAAAGCTGAGAAGATGCATGGTCTTTCTAAATCTTTAGCTGATGTAACTGTTATAATTTATTCATATGGAGTGGATTCATGAATTTTCTGTTCTAGGTGAAAAATATTTTTGACAAATCAAAATTTTGAAACACTGATTTTCCAGGGGGAAAAAAATCAAATGTTCAGAATAATTTCTTTTTTCAAAACCCAGAAGTACTCATAATCTTAATCTTTCAAGGTCATGTCTCTCTCCATACCATTCTTCTTTGCAGGAAAARAGCAAGAGAAACTAGAATGAGCTCAGAAATCAAGACCAGAATTAGGGTTCCACTTTCATATAGAATATTAAAAACAGCTATTGAGAAAGAGGGCAAATTATGGCTGCTGTTCTGAGTTAGGTTTTCCTGACACTTTGCCTAGCTCCAGCTGCTAGAATAGTGAACTTTAAATAGGACAGCCAGCAAATGGTGAGAAGAAAGAGTGGACTGGCAAAGATGTACATCTCTCGGGCAATATGTAATTAAATACTTTTTGTAAAGCATTTAATTTTTCATTTAGTTGACTTACTACCTGTGGCTCTGATTCAGCACTGCATTTGGCTCCTGTGTGCTTTTACTGAGACCAATAAAGCAACAAACGTGATTGAAGATTGTAAACGCCCTCAGCAACACTGAATTGGCTCTTGTTCTGCACGACGGCCACCACACCTCAGAATTCGGTGTCTGAATGATGAAGGCTGGTCTGACTCTGGGGAAGTCTGAGCCCCAAACACTTGTGATGAAAGAAGAAAGACAAATGACCATCTTCAAAGGTGAGGGACAAACGATGCAATCAGTTGAATGGATTGTACTTTGGGGGAAAAGGATAGGAGAGCTACTAGAGGGCTTTGTGTAGTGTCCAAAAATTAGTGCTGGTAGCACTTATGCAAACTTGATTTCCTGGTGGGTGAGTGATATGACAGGGACAGGCCAGTCAATTGTCACAGGTGACAGCTGAACACAGAATGTTGTGTAACTTCTTTGATTTTTCTATGCAATGTCAGGAACAGGATGCTTTTCCATGCATGAGAAAATTATTATTTATTATTAAAATCTGTTCACTTATTTCATATACATGCAYCTGGCTTCATGTTAGGAACACCAGAAGTACAATAACAGATGAGTCCGGAATCCCATCTCAGATCAGGTACCCATACCTACTCCTGAGAAAAAGTCCCCTTAAATGTAAGGAAACCAGATATGATTTTGCATTGAGGTAAAATAGGGTGGATCATATAGGAACTGTAAAGACCTTATTTCATTGCTTTTCCAGAAGTCATCAATATATATGGAAGAAAAGCTGTGCTGCAACTCTTATAGAAAGATCTCTGTTCCTGAGCAGGRCTGCAGTGGGATTATGAGGCAGAAGGAATCTCTAGAGACCAGTGACTGACTCACATCAGCAGTGGCTGAAAAGACTGCACATTTCCCTCKGAAAACAAGAATTGAATTCAGATTAATAAGACGAGCAGAACTTTCTTTTTTTTTCCTTGGGAAACTATGCAAGCAGAGATATTACCTCAACACAGCTGTCAAATTTTTGATTTTTATTACCTGTGCAGCATTTTACTGACAACAAAAATCATCCCAAACCAGTCCTCTCTGTTACTTCTGCATTCAGAATATACACTGAAGGTGCTGACCATTTGTTTCTCTCTGCCTTTAATGCCACATCCTTATGTGGGAAGAAAAAACCTTCCTCAGATGGTTTAAATTTCTTATCCTGAGAATAGAATCACCCCCCAAAACTACTGCCCAAACTAGTAGCTGTAACTCTAGTAGCAGCAACTTAAATAGTTTTATTATTTTCCAATGCATTTTAGGCACCTTATGGTCATTGCTTATGTACAGCTTGCTTTGCAGATAATTCTTTTGTTCAATAGGGACATTAACAAAGTGCACCATGATCCTGAAAATGTATTAAATGATTCAAACATTTATGTGAGGAAAGCTGTTCCTTTCCTAGAGCAGATCTTTTTGGATGTTTTTTAATATTATCATAGAGGAAAGTAATTTCAGTTTGATATTTCTGCCTGKTTTTTTTAGCCATTCACGTCTTCCCCTTGGAGTGAAACCAAATAACTTTGACCTTTAAAAGAAGGAAGGAAGCGGACAAACACATGGATATCAGAATATGTCAGAGTAGAGGTCTTGGAATATGAGCCACATTACAACTTGTAGTGAAGTGCCACCGTGGAGGGGGGGTCGATGTAGCTTCTGAGTCACATCCTATTAAACCTCAGCTCTAAATGCCCCAGAGCAGTCTTTGACCCTCAATCCCACTTCTTAATGATTCTGTTTAGCTGGGAGTAATGTCCTGTATGGATTTATCCACACCAACTCTACATTAATCTATTAAGCTTCACATTTTTCTACTAGCATCCACACATTTTGACTGTGAATGAGAACCTTTCCAAGTGCAGGAAGGTTTTTTGGTAGTGACAGTTCTCTGCCCTCTTCTATCTGCCAGCAGATCTCCTCTGCAGAAGCAGAGGGTTGATATATGAACAATAAAGATTGTCAGGAAACAGAGGGGTTAACTTTGTGCAAATACATATCAGATGCTGTAAGAAAAMAAATTCACAGAAGGGGAAAAAACCCAGACAATAAAGAGCCTGCAATGTTCTGGCAGAGCTGTGATTCACCACTCTTTAGCTGTGCTATTTGCAGGAATTCTCACTGAGTGCAAGCACAAGGAGAATGGCAGGAAGCTCAGGAGGACCTGAGGAGAGGAGTGCAACTGGTAGGCACTGGCTGCTTAGCTATGTCTGAACCTCTGCACCGAGAAACCTGGGATAAAAGGGAGTTGGGAAAACCTGCTCCAGTTCTGACTGGTCCACTGGTGAACAGCCAGACTGTGGCCAGCGCTGCATGAGTTAATGCCACTGCTGCAGTGATTGCTGCCTAGAGGTTGGAAATCAAACCTTGCAGTTGATCTGTAAGCCAGCTCCAGCTAGAGATCTTTGCCTGTGCGGATATGACATTTTAAGGAAAAATGTGAAGTCTAACAGAAGGTCAGACAACYTGTATTTATGTAATTTAGAAATGAYAGCAGCTTCCTTCATGCATGGCCTGGCATTTTCTCTCCAAAATGCCTCTCTTGTCCATCCAGTCTGTGTCTCCAGGACACTGTAARCCACAAATAAGAGGTTTGAAGGGTTCTCTTAGAGGTGTTTCCTATACCGTCTGTCAGTCCTTGTCCCCAGCTAAATAGATACTGCAAATTGATACCACTTCTTTAATCCTTTTATACAAAAATAGAGAAAAGATCAACTTTAGCCTACTTAAAACAAGGAATAAAGACCTCATCCAAGATCCACAAAGCTCTGGAGTTTCTGTGTACAGGATAGATCTAGAAGAAAACATCATCATATTTCCAGCTGTATGGATACGTATACAGGAATCCTACAATCTTCAAAATTTCAAAGTAAAACTTGGCGTCACCTATGACTCTTTCAAATCCATTTAAAATCCTTGTTTAAATCTGCACATCTTACTTCTTTAAAAGAGAATATTGTGAAAAAATAAACAAGATTTTGACATAACAAAGRCATTATACATGTGATTAACTATTCACACAGCATTTAATCTCAGTTTCAGTGGAATGCACAGTGGTATAAAGATACACAAAAATCTGCATTCTTGAGTCTCTTTAAATTTCAGCTTTGTGAAAAGACTGTTTATTAATTAAAACCAGTTAATTTCTATGAGTCACAAATTTTTGAAAGCTCTTTTAAGAATRAGGGATAGTTTTGTGGAGGGGGGAGCTGTAAAGGACAGGTAGAAGTGTTACTCCCAATATGCTTGTAGAGTCAGGTTCCATTATCTTTGGGATATACAGGGGTTTTAGTTCCCTTATCCCTGCTGACACCACTTGCTGCAGGGTCTGGTCATGTAATGGCAGAGCAGCTGGATGGTTATAGATCTGTCACACRCTTTTCATAGCTTGCTGACCTGGCAAACCAGCGTTCGTGATTGCAAATAATTTGTTTCTTGACCCAGAATCATATGGAAGTGCAGCTTTTCATATGGTGCTCATTTGAGAGAAATACCCAGAAGCTATTTTTATCGGTTGAGGGCAAATTTGGTCTGAATGTGAGTTAGAATATTAACTGTGTGCACCTATCAATTTTTGGGAGGATCTGGATTTGATGCCCTTTGGGTTATGAGACAAATTTGGCAAAGGCGTTAAAGGGATTAAGCTTAAAAGTTTAAAAATTGTGTTTTTAAAATTAACAGGGACCGTTGTGCAAGCCCATCCTTTCATATAAGCAGGATACTGACTTCTTAGGGGCAACTTCTCTCAGCATACATTCAGTAATAGCTTCCTTCAAGGCTCCCTTTTTTCACTCATTGGCCTRTTCTCAAATGCCTGGACCTCTGCCTTTCAGGCTTTGCCATAAAATATCTCAGATTACTGCCAGAAGCTTGTGGCTCCCTTATATTTTAACAAAGTAATTTCATTTTGCAGTCACTCGTGGGATTTTTTTTTTACCTTTTCTTCTTTGCTCAGGATGGATTAACGTGTTGCTATTCAAAAAAAAGGAGTAAATGGAACATGGATACAAATAACTGCAAAGTGCGTAAAGCATCATACGATTTATTCAGCACGGTACATTTTCAAAATTAATTATACCTAACAAACAACTGAGGCTGATGGGGTTCATGTGTGGGACTGAAGCTAACACATATAAAAGCAACGGTTTTTCCATGACCTCAAATTTTAGTACAATGACTTATCTAAGAGTAAAATCTAAAGTTCCCCACAAGGAACAAAGTTGAATGCCACTAATTTGAAGAAATTATGTCTTTGGCAGTTTTTTTTCTAGAACATGTTATCAGAGTGCSATTATATCACTATTTGCTGTCAGAAATTGGCCTGGAAAATATAGGATTTTTGTTTCCTGTTTGTGTGGGTTTTATATGGAAGGACTGAATACAAACTGTGATTGGCATCATTAAGCCCCTTTTGTATCTAGGATACCGGTACGTCCTGACTATTTCTGATTGAAAGTACTCACTTTCCTGAACAAAATTCAGTTAATAATTTGTGTGGGTATACACATTCATTCCAGGTAGCTACAATGGACCCTTCTAAATCCATCCTGCAAGTGTAGAATTTTACATGGCATATGTGAAGGATGGGCCAAAACCATCACTTTCCCATGTGAAACAATGTGTCAGAGCTGCGGGCAGTCCAGACAGACCCAGTAAGATTTAAAGATGAACCTATCTTGCCAATGTGCTGTTTGCTAAAGATCACTCTAAAGCAGTGAAGAAAAATACTTTAAAGAGTAGGTAGCCTAAATTATTACACTGCTGGGTTTAGACAGCTGTGCCTTCCTCTGTAAACTGTAGTGATTTAAGCTAGATGGGACCAATCAACACGAATTATGTTGACACAAAGATAGCATGCTTTGCTTACAGGTTGTGACAAGCACCCCTGGCTCCTGGATTCCATGTCCACTCTGCAAACACTCCTGGCTCCAAGATTCACAGAGCATTCTCCAACTTGCCTAAGTCAGTGGACTCAATAGAGTCAGCAGAGTTGCTTGAAGATCTCTGCTTTGTCTTCAGCCCACCTGATCTAYATCTGGCAAGTCTGGGAAATTTTACTCACCTGCAATACTTTGCCAAATTCTTGACAAAGAATAGAGGACAATAAACAAAAAAAATAGATGGACAGAGAATACTTGGAATGAATTTACTCATGTTCAACTAATACCTTATGYACATCTTAATTATGTGTCACAGCTGAAGGCTAGAGGTATCTGCSCTCTGTTTCACTGTGCCTGTGAGGCTGCAGGTCTGTTCTGAGCTGTCTTATCTTAGCAATTCAGCCCTAGTTCACTTTCAAAGAAAATCCTCTCTGKTTTTATAATGGCTAATCCAGATGCTTTCTAAAGATTTTTTTGCATGAATGGGCAGAACCAAGGTCTKCAGAGAAAATGACAATGGATTCTCATTTATACTAAGACTGATGGAAGATACAGACCTCATCATTTATACAACAGCTCTGACCCAAACACTGGGAGACATGAGTTGAAATCATAATTTGGTTAATAAATTCAAAATTGTCCTTTTGAACTTCAAAATAAATGAAAGGTAGCTTGAGTTGCATCCTAATGGTTTGAGCATTCACCTGGGAGACAAAAGCACTGAATTTTGTTTTAATAATCACATTATTCATAAAATAGAGAATGAGTGATAATTTCCTTTCTCACAAGTTTGTACAGGTGCTTGAACTAAGAGCAGAAAGAAAATAGAGACCAATCAAGCGAACCCAATACAACCACCTTGAACTTCCTTGAACCTCCATGGCGTTAGGCCTGTGAGGTAAGAATTACCTTCCCCCAAAGAGCTGCCCACTTATTTAGACAATAAAGAGGAGGTCATCCAGTCTGCATGGGTGCTAAAGAGCCCTTTCTCCTTTGTCTCTTATTAAAACTGTGTCCTTAGAGGACATAAAATTCCAGCATGTCGTTATAGGAAAACAGAGGCTTCATGCTAAGTAGATCCTATTGTCTTAGCAGCTGAAACTGCAGAACAAMAAAAAAAAAAACCCAACCCCCACTTCAAAAGAACAAGATTAGAATCACAAAGCTGAGTATTCAAAAGCAGGGAAGTGGCAGAATGAAGACAGCCAGAATTGTCTTTTTAACAATTCTGTCTGTAAGTATAACTTTCAATAACTGCATGTTATTGAAAGGTCACCATGCTTTATTTCTCGCATAGCAGTGAATAGTTACTATTTTCAAACTGATGAGTAGTTATGCTTATTTTCTTTGTATTGTTGTATAGATAGCTCCATGCCCTGATACAATACATTTTGAAACTTCAGAGCAGTAGGAGGGGATATTAACCTCAGTTTTATGGCTCTGGAACTAAGATGAGATGCAGTGTTTTCAGTAATTTTGAATGATGATTTGGAAATAGAAGCTCATTTTTCAGAGTTCACAAGCTTGTGCAACATATTATCCATGTGACATGACTTCATTTGCAATTGTCATTGGCTTAGTCTATCTGAGAATCAGAGCTTAGTGTCTCACATTACAATACAGAGAAAATGAGAAACACACAATTTTTAGTTTTCCATAAAAATTTTAGGTGAAATGACTTTCCCAGAACTCCTAGTGCACATTATGGGAAAGCCAAAGACGGTATCACATTTCAAGGGTGACAGCAGGAAGGCCTGRGTCAGGCTGCAGGTGATGAGGCTAGAGGATCAATACCTTGGAGACTTAACTATTAAAATCAGTTTCTCTTGGTCATGAGTGAACTGTGATTTTCATAATACAACCTAAAGCATGTCCTTTCCATAAAAATCCCCCAGAATCATCTGCCATTGCTGCAGAGCTTGTGGTGGCTGGAGAAGTTTTTAGTATATTGTTACTATTGGGCATCCTTCAGMTTTGTCCCTCAACATTAGTGAAAGGTTTTGTTTTAAATACATAGTCARCTTGAGTCAAACAATGAGCCAGGAAAAAAAATTATGAATGATAGAATGATATATATTAAAGTTTTCTGGTAACATTTYCATTTCTTAGGCATAGTGTGTGAATTTCTTCTACTTATACAGAGAGAAATCTGCATCCAACAGAAAGATTGTCTTATCATTATTTTCTTAAAAGAAAYGTGACTCTTTTCCCATTAAATTCCTGATATTGAAAATAACCTTGAAAGTAATACTGTTTTGCTACACCATAGAAAACAGGTGAGTTTTTTCCAAGTATGGAATGACTATGTTGCATTTACTAATTTCTTCATGGCAGAGAACACATAAGAGATACAGAAATCAAGTTTGTATTGAGCTAGACATCTCTGGCCTCTTTATGTTGCTCCTATTTTACACTGTTGCAGCTATTTTATGTTRACATATATGAAAGTAAAAGGAGGACTAGGATCCTCCTCCATGGTTTCATTCTGTGTTTACAGAAAATAATGGATGCCAACATCAGAAGCACATTAACCATAAAAGTAATTTTATTGAAAAATATTCAATAATTTAAAAATCATGAGGTTTTTTTTGTCACCACAAAGCAGCTATTAGTGTAGTCAGATCACTGATGCAGGCCTGAGAGAGTGCATGTGCTGTCTGGTAATGGTAAGCACATTATTAATGCATAAAACTTGCCTGAGTACATAATAGCTGTTACCTTATATTTAATGCGTGTCATTGGTAGAGARAAACACACTCTGCTTTTGAAATAGATAATTTGGGTTAGCCATCACTATGGAAAACTGTACTGGAGGCAAAAGAAAATCTGATTGACCTYCATGTCAATAAATGTAGTAAAGCTCAGTCTCTTCCCTGACATGCTCTCAAAGCTGCATCACCAGCCAGCAATTCAGAACCACCAAGTGTACAATTTACATCTACAGACTGATGGTAATTCAGGAGCACCTGCTGTGTATCACAGCTAAAAGAAATGACCTTTTGGCTTGACAKAAAAGYRYCTCAGTCCTGAAACAACAAGAATTYCTACSGCACTAATTTCATTATTTATCATTTTGCCTCATTCTCCAAAGCATTTCYGCRCCCACATCCTAMCACCTACCTTTTGTTAGWTGCCAATACATGAAGAATGGAATTTTAAAACTAATTTATTTTATTTATATCAGGAAATCGTGTGTGTGTTGACTGAGTTATTGACAGATCACAYTTTCTTCCAAATTGACAAGATTTCCTTAAACACTTCTCATCCTAGTCCTGGTGGGAACATGCCTGGCTGGCAACAAAAATCTTAGGTGATTATCATGCAGAAGACCCTGTCTGAACTAACCACTACAAAATCCTTCTATAATTAAGGAAAATGAAAATGCACTGCCATRAGTGTTGATCTTTTCTCCACTGACAGAGGTGATCTAGGGAAAATAATTCAGATATTATGTGTTGTAGATGACTAAAGTCAGGGAAGAGGGAATCTTACCCTCAGTGATGAGACACTGTGAATTATTCATTCATATCTGACAAAATATTTTTACTCCAATTACCTGGAACATATAGGAAATAATTTACTCAATTAGTAAGGTTATCCCAGATGAGAAAAAACACTAAAAGACAGGTGTGCATTTCACAAGTGTACACCTTTCTGTTATTTTCCTACACATATGTACAGAGAATAAAATRGTGGAATTTAATGAGCATTTCAATCATGAACTTGTGCTTGAAATGTGCTTTTAGAGAATAAACAGTAATTTTACTTGCTTTATTATAAATTAAAGAGATAATAGCAATTCACTATGCTGATTCCTCCTACAGTTACATAATCTTGCAAATGGCATCAACCTGGACAGTATTTTGACACAAATACAGTCTTGAAATCAGTGACATCTGTCTTCTTTTCTGAAAATATCTCTGATTTTTGATGGTTTGGGTTTGAATGTACTGAATATTGACAGAATTTTTCTAAAAATAAGATCTAYGTTCATATAGCCCTGAGCTCTGGCAATAGATACAAGGGGTTTTCATGTTCCACCTTCCTTAATACCTTTTTCTGGTACATTGGAGTAACTAAAGGTGGATAYCCACAGAGTCAGGGTAGTGTCTACRTGTGAGCGTATACTATCAGCAGTAGAGATCTGGGGCAGAATTTAGTTGCTAAAGCATAGGTATCTGGCATCATTTGGGGTGTTATCAGGTATTTCATCAGGTTTCAAGATGCAAAAGGTCTCCCATACTCCTAGATACAGAATTCATATAGTCCATAGAGCTCAGAAAGTGGTTAAATTCTTCTTAAAAGTGACCTAAGTAGTGTCAGTAGACACAATCCACAGGCTTCTGCAAGCTCAAAGCATGTCAGGAAGCTGTGGTAAATCTGGGTAACTGGAAAGAGGTGGGTAAAGTACACCATCCTTCACTGGTATGACTTACTGCTGTAGGCACTTAGCTGTAAAGCCTCCTTCCAGGCTTTGCAAAGCTGAATTCCGGGCTCTCATATTAGCAATTTTTCATTGGTATCTAAGTGAACTCGGCACAGGATACTCTTAGGTCTGAGTTGAGCTCCCAGTGTGTAATGTGCAGCGTAATATCTTGTGGTTTGAGTCAGGACAGATGAGTGAGTCAAAGCACCTGCTGCCTTTGGCAGCCAGACACTGGCACTCCGTACCATTCCTGCTGGCAGAACCAGGATCTTTGAACTGTGGAAAGGTTATCAGCTCTCAGATCCCTCAGAAAAACCCACAGTCAGTAAAATGATAAAATAAATGATAAAATGAAGCAGGCTAAGTATTGACAGAAATATTCTATTAGCTACAAAGAAAAATGTCTTGTAAGATAACTACATTTGATGTATTAAGATGAATGTATGAAAAGAAAAGCTTTACTAACTTCTGTGCATTTTTGGACCAATAGCTATGAAGATTTCTTTTTTTTTTTTTTTTTTTTTTTTTTTTTTTTTTTTCTACTTTTTTTTTGCATAATATAAATAAAGAAAATTAGTTTTAAAATTCCATTCTTCATGTATTGGCAGCTAACAAAAGGTAGGTGGTAGGATGTGGGTGTGGAAATGCTTTGGAGAATGAGGCAAAATGATAAATAATGAAATTAGTGCGGTAGGAATTCTTGTATTGTACAATAAAATCATTCTCTAGTTAAGAGAGATCTAGCTGTCCAAGTCTGAGATCTGAATCTGAACCTCATGGATCAGTGTCACAATACAAAAAAAAAACCCAGAAAGAATTGAAGAAGAAATAGTGACAACAATAATTCTGAATCACTAGAAATGACTGCAGAAAAGAAATTAAAATAATTGTTTATAAACATTTATATGTCCATGGAAATCTCCTGAAATAGATTATTTAAGTCATCTCTCTCAGGGTATCTAATATGAGGCTAGGTAAAAACACAAAGTCTGTAAAATTTCTCCAACACTTGCAGAAGATTGAAACTGGTAATTTGTKGAATCTATAGAAGACAACTCCCCTGAACAAGCAAATGGGATCCTAGGTCTGACACTTCAATGCTGAGTGATCTTTTAGTAGCTGGATTTTATTCCGTTCACTTATATGTTAATTTTGTTTTACTTATGACTGATTGTTTTGAAGCCAGACTGTGTAAATCACCATTCACTTTTTTTCCTCCATATCTTAAGCATTTTGCAGTTCTCATTTGTAACTGCTTGAACTTCAGTCTTCATGCTGAATAGTAAGTGGTGTCATAAACAGACTCTGACTTCTTATTTTAAGATTTATGTCAATTAATATTAAGAGGAACTAAACTCTGACTATTTTATCCTCATAGAAGTAAGTAATGCAAGAACAATCATTGGTAACATGACAGCTCTGACAGCTTGTTCGAAAAGGTGTGTTTTATGGCTAAATATAAGATGGCGATTATGTACCCCATTACTGCCTATTGATCTCAAAGCACTTTTCCTATTGTGTTTTAAAGTACCCACTYACTTTGTCTCTTGCATTTAATCTGCTTTTTCTTCTTTAAGCAAATATTTTTCCATTTCTGACCTCCAGATGWCCTCTGATTCATAGTTAATGAACATATTTTTTAATAGGCACAGATATTTTTCACCTTTCAGATATTTTTGGAAATATTTATATTAACATACATCACTGCAAAGGTGTTCCAAGGAGGCCGTTGCAGAGGATGTCACAATTTCTCCAGACATCTCTAAAACATCACTTTTCCTGTCCTCAGCACAGTTACATCACRGAACCTACTCAGCTAGCAACACCTCACAGATTTTCTTATATTGTTCAATTCAAGAGAGGATATGATCCAGAGCTACTCCACATTCCCTGCAGACCCGGAAAAATACCTCAGCCTCAGACTCCTCCTACAGCAGCTCTCTGAGTTGTTCCACTCCTCTGCCTGGTACCTCAGGAAAGAAAAGGAAGAAGAAATGATGGACGGAGGGAACGGACAGCAAGGGTGGCAGGATGGCCAGGGTAGGTCAGTGAGGGMATGGGATGCAGGAGCAGGACCAACAGAGAAAATAGGAGGAAGAAGAGCTGATGACGGAGGAATGAGAAGCTATGAATGATTTTTCAGGGTCAGCCAATCGAGTAACTAACTCTCCTCTTCATCTGTTCTTCAATAACTRTAATATGAATTGCTCTYTTCAAGGAAYATTTTYRTTTTCTTGTGTCATCCTTCTGGGAKATTCAGCTGATCTATCTYRTGTTTAATTTCTGTGGTAAAGCCYAGCAGTGACATTTTTATAATTTTARTGATTTTCTAATATTATATGTGAATATAAACTGTCTGTGTGTCAATCCTCCCTACAACTCTTTTTCAATGACACAAAATTTATATTCTTTAGATCATRTTCTTTCAAAAATAGTGCAAAAAATTTTCTCTTTCATTCATTCACTGCTCACTTCTCTCTCAATATACTTAAAAAATTAAAGCACCCCCATATATAAATRGAACTCCTCAAAAAAGCAGAATCCAAGAAGGTCATAATATTTTGGATAGCTTTTGGGACCTATACACAAGCACTTTTCAGAAACTCATTCAGATAGCTGGTTTGCACTTTCCAAGTGTTTTACTAAAAATCTGGTAAAACGGAATAGGTATTAGCAAGCTGGAGTGTTCCAGGGTTATCTGTAGAGTACCTAGAAACATCTTCAGTGCTCTCCAACCTGTCCTTGACAAGACATGTCAAGCCAAGACACAAGCACAGGAAACACTCAGCCAAAGCCCATGAGCATAAAATAAAACATCTATAAATACCTATAAAACCTAACACAGGACCTTGGATCAAAAAAAAACCTTCCTATTTTGTTTGGGCCCTCAGATAGTGGATGGGAATACACAGATCCTGTGTACACTGGAGGTCAGTGCCACAGATTCTGCTTTCCCATTTGCCAGGCATCTTCCCTTTCCATGGTGCCACTTAAAACATGAAATGATGCTGAAGACCATGGGAGTTCTATCCCAGCCAATAACTGAAGTAGTGTAGATTTTTAATTAAAATGATTAATATCTGACAGGATGGTGCGTGGACATAGCTGGGAAGGTTTTGGCAGCAGGAGGCTGCAGCAGGGTCTTTGTAGGAAATGACCAAGGAGAGCCTTGGGCTGGTCACGGCCCCTCATAGGCAGCTCCAAAACTGCTGTGAGAAACCTGTCCTGACCTAAAACTGCAGCTATTGGAGAAGCACATGGTGCACCTGTCACATGTGATGAAAAAAAAGGCATTGGGCTCTGGGAGGCACAGAGATGGAGGGGCTGTATGAGGAGGAGTGGTGTGGAAAGAGACACGGTTGGAAACATGACATAAATGAGTTCTTACCTGCAGGAATGTCATTATGAAGACGGAAAAATTCCAAACATAGAAAACCAGATATCACAGCTCCATAGAATCAGCACCGGTGTTTGGTATACAGGATAGAAAATCAGAAATTTGATTCCTCCCTTTTGCAAGGAGGGAAGAAATAGTAACCATAGACAGGAGGATGTGATGATATTCCTGTTCAAAACCACTTAATTAATTCTAGGAACAAATTCACAACAAACAAAAAGAGAAAAGAAAATGGACACCACTGACATGAGTCATTTGAGGGACTAAAACCTAATAAGATAGCAAAATTTCAGGTAAATATTTTAATATAACACATGTCTTGGTTGTTACATTGAAGATTGTCCAGTTCAGGTGCAGCAAAGGATAAAAACAGTGTGTGGAGACACTTATGTAGCCCAAAAGAATAAAAGTTAGTATGAGTGACATAGAAATAAAAATGTGACATTTCCCRAGACCTTGGACTGTAGCAGAGGACAAGAAATGGCTTGGGGAGCATATGGTTGGGAATTTCAGCTGTTGATTTTAGAAGCTTCAGAGCTACTAAAAGAAAGCAGAGAAAATTTCTCTGAATATGKTTTGACCTCTAACCTGCATTTCCCTCTAACCAGATTTGCATTCCTTTTTCTTTCTTGAGTGTAGAATATACCAGATGGTCAGAGTGCTGCTCCTACAAATATCCCAGCACAAAAAGAAAAGTAGGTATGTGGCTGAATTGTTCTATGATTAAATCACTTTCTTTCCAAAGAAAATTAAACCAGTGTGATGTTATTTTTCTAGTTTATTACCAAACAGACTGTGTGCAGCATAAAACCCAATTGTGTGATGAATCATATTTAGCTATGGTGATCAAGAAACATCCCCCATCTCAGAAGCAGTGCATCAAACCAGACTGCAGAAAATGGGAGCCTCTGCTTTCTCTTGGTGACTACTACTCAGGCATGAATTGGTAATRATTTCCTTGCTCCAGGCCATAACATGAAGAACAGAAAAATCAAAATGTGAGAATGATTCCTTGTATTCCTTCTMATCATAGAATTAGGTTGCTACAGGAAATACGTGGTGCTTTTCATGATCAGCTCTGTGTTCCAGACATTGCAGCCCTTGTGTCAGCCATGAGTAAAGGTAGAGCAGCTGGTTTGGGACAGATCTGCTGGTGTTCTGGGGTGTGGGTGAGACTGTCTGTGCTCTTGCTTTCCAAAAAATCTTTGCACTTCTAATAGTTTCCTATCAACTCATTTCTCCAGCCTGCTGAGGACTTTCTGGATGGCAGCACAACCCACTGGGCACGGTCAGCCACTCCTCCCWGTTTGGTCTGTCTGCAACAYGGCTGAGGATCATCCTGTCATACAGATCATTAATGARGATGTTAAACAGGACTGGATCCAAAATGGATCCCTGGGGCACAGCCTCAGTCATTGGTCTCCACCCCTGGACTGGGCTATTCAGCCAGTTTTTATCCCATGGGTTCATCCAGCCCCTACATCATCAGCTCCTCTATTTGGATCTCACACACAATAATATAAAGAAGCTTGCTAAAATCAGGTTAGACAGTATCCACTGTTCTTTCCTCATCTACCAATCCAGTCACTTCCTTGTGGAAGGTTATCAGGACTTCACAGACCCTAAAACTAAACACAGGTTCTCTTCGCCCTGCTTTACTGTTTTGGACACACTTCAAAAATATTAAAGACACTGAAAAACTAAAAATAAGTAAAAAGAATATATGTCAAATGCTGGATCGTTTTGAAAGAAAGATCTATAAATGATTGAAATGCTAATTAAAAAACTAGACCCAGCATGAAAAATTTACTTGAATGTGGCTTCATAATTAATTGTGGTACTTTCTCCACAGACTAAAAATCATCATGAAATTAACTGAACTATATTTAAAATGAAACAATCACTGTGCAACATTCAGAATTACTGTAGTGCTACACTAGAAATTAGAAAGGTGTATTAACTTAAAGCCCTTAGCCGTAATAAGTAATATTACAAATCTGCAGGCAGGCCTAAGAATTAAGTCAAGTCAATAGAACCCTGTACCAGTGTAAACTAATTAAAATATTATTATTTTTTCAATAATATTTTACCAAAGTGTCAGCCTGTGGAGCAGACTCAGACCTGAGGGGATTTTGTCAGAGAGCAGTGATGGCCATGGCTGGGCAGGGCCGTAGGGAGCTGGAGACCAGCCTTGCTGTGGCGTCACAGGGCAGGGACTGATGGCCCCAGGGACCTCAGGGACCCAATAAATTTTATGATGCATGCAACCCTAAATCACAAATAAAATTCCACTTCATTAAGGGATTGATTGTCTGAGTAAAGCATAAAAGTTTATGGGGTAGGAACTGGACATTAAAAGCAATAGTCAGAAATASCAGCTCCCCAAGAATACATAAGGTACATCCTTCCATGCATACCACAGGGACAGAACAACTCCTTCTTTAATGATGGACAAGAGCAGATGTRTATCAAACTGCACAAAAACACAGGACAGACAAAATTGTACTGGTGAAAACTAAGCCTCAAGCAAACTTCTGAAACTTTAAGAACTGGATGCAGATTTTAAGGTTTCATCTCCATGAGTTTGTTCTCCAAAAAAAMMMMACAYWTYWTMTCTSWRARAKWKWRRMGSYRYWYWCACASRRRAWWTYWYMTSYRYRKRGWKWKWSTMTATATATATATACATATATATACATGTATATGTAGTTGAGTTTACCATAGCAAAATCAAAGTAGGGAATACCAGAACTGGAACTGCTTMTGCAACCCATTTCTGCTTGCAGGAGATAGTCTTGAAGATGGAAATAATTTCCCTCACATATGTCTATTTGATTTGCTGCATAGGGAAGGGATTCGGATAAGTTAGTCATCTTTAAATTGAATGGAAATTCAGACAGAAACAAACTCACTCTGACTGGGTTACAGGAAAGCATTAAATAAATCAGCCAAACATTTACAGCAGCTGCAAATAAGGGTCAGATGTCATCTGAGGACAGATGTCAATAGGTACCTTCTACATCTTCATCAGTTGTGTGTTGGTTTGATCACTCATTCAGGAATGGGGGAAAGGATCAGCTTCCCTTTTTACTGCCACATTCTGTACTACAGTGACAGAGACCTCCAGCATCAGCATGCTCACTTTTCCACACCATAAGTSATCTGACACTCAACTACAAAGGCAYTTTGTTTTCACTTCTTTCAGTGGTATTGCTGATGATATCCATCACAACTATGTCTTTCCAGATGGATTCCATGTTCCTTTAAACACTGTAACCTAGGAGGGGAAGCTTGCGCCTTCCCAGGAAGCTGCTTGGGTGAAAGGAGGTGCTCTGGGATGGGAGAAGCAGGAGCTGGGAAACTGCAGTGAGGGAGAGGAAGATGCCTACCCCAGAAAGAGGTAAAAAGCTTCCCTGAGACCAGAAGGTTGGAGCAGAGAATTCTCTTACTCAAAATACCATTGAGTTGTCTGGAAAGAAAGAACTGCTCCACTAGGTGCAGCAGATGATCAAGACTATAACAGAAGAAGGCTGTTTTCTTTTTCATTAGTTTACTTAGTGTCTTTGTRTTTTAAATATATTTTTTTWWAAAAATAAATGTAGGGAAAAAGGATGTGTTTCACATTCCCCAAAATCTCACAAAGCAGCCACACAAGATGAGGCCTTGGTCAAATAATTATGCCACCTCGTCTGCATGRGTGCTGTCAGAGCTCTTTCCACAGTTTTAAGAAAATTCTTTTCAGTGGTTAATGCTTCTGCTAGCAAGAGTCAGTTATGAAYCCTCCACTTTTAACAACTTCAGGCACTAATTTCTGTAGACAATAATTTATTCTGGATTTTTAAATAGAAATCAAATTTCCCAGGCAGCTCTAACTAATAATACTGCATCAGAAAGCTTTCTTGGTCCTTAAATAGACACTTTTTTTTCTCCTTGGTATGGCTGTCTTGCTTAGAATCGTTATTTTACACAGTGCCAAAATGTACAATTTATGTTTTTGAGAGACAAATGAAGCAGATGTGTGCTGGGTTTATAGCCATAAAAGGCAATTTCCTTCACAGAAAGCTACATTATGAAGCTTCCCTTTAAACTCTCACCTGCCCTCTGCTGTATGAAATACTGTATTCAGAAAGGAGCATTAATGAAACAATAAAATTTGATTTATTAAATTCTTTTGCCTTGCTTTCTCTTAAGAACATAGCAAATGGAATTTCATCCCCTTCTGGAGTCATAGATCTGTATAAATAAATCCTAATATTTTCAAAGGAATAAAAGAAGTTCTTTCTCAACTACTTTCCACCTTGAAATGACACTTTGTGCCTTCCATACACAAGAGAGCAGACACACCAGTTTTTGAAGTTTTTCATTCTGTGGGGTGATTTTATCCCCTCCCCCACACACCTGAGATTTTAAGGAAAAAGTCTCTCCATTCCATCAATTTTCTGCTTTTCCTGATGAAAAAAATCCCGTGATCAACACCAAGACTGCTCACAAATCTTACCCTAAAAATGTATGAGCCAACAGGAAGAGCTCCCTGAAAATTCCTGAAAATTCCTGTTGTCTCATTGGCTGATGTACATCCTGCACCAGAAAAGCAATTTGTATTGGGTTCATACATACACTGTTCTGCTTGGTTTCTCACCTGTGTACAGCCTACATCGATAGTTCCAGCATTGCTGGCTCTCCTGCTTGATATTATTAGCTCCTTTTTGGAACTATATTATCTGAGAAAAAAACTTTCTGGGGCTTCCACTACTGGCAATAGACATTTTTCCAAACTAATCTAGCTCTCATATCTAGGAAAAAAAAGTGTCTGCAGCTCAGTTCAGCCCTTGAAGGAAACGGACAAGAAAGAAAACCACTTTGGTTTATTCATGGGACAAGGGCAGGTATTCCAAGGGCAGCAGATGGAAAGCAGCCATAACTAAAGAAAAGACTTGTGTATCAATTCACTTGCCTGTAAATTCGATTAAAATGTTAAGTTAGCATTCCTTAGTGGCAGGCAGCTTAATTGCTAGAGAGTTTTCTGGAACAAATCAGCCACTCTCTGAGTGAGTCAGCCACAAAGCTGAAGGTTAATACAGGTTACTCTCCACAATCCACTAATAACAGGAACACTGCAATTCAATAAACCACAGAGATTTGCCAAGTGTTTTGTTTAACAATAGCATAAGTGCATTGCAAAGTGGCAAGATCAGACACAGTAAGAATCCAGCAATTCGTGCACCCCTGCAAGGCACACACTGGATGAAATGCATGGGCTGTACCCTCCAACAACACAAACCTTACATTAGATTCCACATTTCTGAAGGGAAAGCAGATTTGCATTGTGTTTGGGGTGGGATGGTGCCAATCTGTCAAATTCTGCTCCCTTTATTCAAGAAAAGCCAACATTTGCTCAACAATGAGTAGATGGAGATGCTGTTTAGCAGGAGAAAAGGCAGTGGATGGGGGTAGGGCTACAGTACCATAAATGCCAGGAGCTGACACACACACCTGKATCCCATTTCAAGATACGAAGACACCAGGATGATCAGTCCCCTGCTGTACCTTCACGTCTTTTTTTTTTTTTTTTCTAGACCAAGTCATTTCACCCAGCCCATCCCCTGCTTGCAATCAAAAACATTCATGAGGGGTTCCCTCCCTCATCAGAAGAGAACAGTTCTGTACAACTGTCCAAGAGAAGCCCCTCAGTGCTTGAGAAGGTTTTTTGTTTGTTTTTTTTTTTTTTCCACAGCCTTCATCAATACAAAAATCCTGTGCTCCTTAATTGAGTAAATCACAATTTTTATAGTCTCTTGCTGCAGTTAGGATTACTTTAAATGCCCAAAATAATTTTTTATGCTCAGTTTATTGTCTTTCTCACCAATCCACATGAGAGCTGGCTGTACTGAGCAAGGAAGTAATGTATGGTGGATTTGTAGGATAATGGGAATGAAGCATGCTTTAAGAACTATTCCAGAAGGAAAAAAAAAAAAAATGAAGCATGCTTTAAGAACTATTCCAGAAGAAAAAAAAAAAAAAAAAAAAAAAAAAAAAAAAAAAAAAAAAAAAAAAAAAAAAAAGAAAAGGAAAGGAAAAGATAAACAGACCAAAAAGTTACAAACTAAGAGAAAACTACAGAGAAAAATAAGGCACAACAGCACTGGGTTTCCTAGCTCAAACAACATCCCTCCAGCTGTCAATCTTTTGCACAAATTTAGTTCTACTGAAGCCATATGGACCATATAAAAAACTAGACAAAATTAATTTCATGTTTGAGTTGTACAGACTGATATATTATCTTTCCGGAATACTGGAGCCTGTGTTCTGCATGTCACTTGTTTGTTTTTTTCTGGTGAACCTGTATTTGGTGTAGAGGAGATWTTTTATAGCTACCTATATTAATATGCTAGCACATCTAATAGAAAAAAAATATTAAAAAGTAGATAGGAAAAGAATTCTAAGGGGAAAAAAAAGCATTGGGCACTTAAACAGGGTCAYCAGGGAAGTGGTGACAGCACCAAGCCTGACAAAGTTCAAGAAGTGTTTAGACAAAACTATCAGGCACATGGTGTGACTCTTGGGGCTGCCCTCTGCAGGGCCAAGAATTGGACTTGATGATCCTTGTGGCTCCCTCCCAAGTCAGCACAAACTGTGATAAAGTTTGAGAATGGCAGCACTATCTAAGCAAAAAAATTACCTAAGGGAAGAATGATTACCATCTTTAAATGTGGGATACAAGAAATTAATTAAATTGACAGAGTTATTTATAAGATTTTAAATTCATTTATTGCCTGAATAACTCTGACAGTTTAATTAAAGCACAATATACAGAGTTTTTTTAGCTTCGTTCCAAACAGTTTCTTAAGCTGCCTAAGTTTATGACCAGCACTACTGTGGGTAGCTGGCAAGCTCATGAAACCAATGATCTGTAGGGAACAGGAAGCATCATCTCCTCCATCTGTGCTGGTTCATGCTTGTTTTCCATAAGAGCCTCCCTGACTGGAATCCATCTTAGCTGAGCTGGCAGTTCACTTAGGGTAAACTTATCGAGCAGGCTTCTCCTGTGTCTGTAGAAACAGACAGCTGCAGGCATTGGTCCCATAAGTTGTCCAAGATATAGGCTGGGAAAAGARGAAGAAGGAGCAGGCCTAATTGTCACAAATTGAAATGGAGTTAGTTTAAAACTTTCTAAATATAAGTGTAGTAAAACACTGGTCTACAAAAATTTCAGAGCCTGGCTGTAGATTTTAAAGGACCACATTTGCAGAAACACTTTCTAGCACAGTTAGACTTATTCTTGCCTTAGTCTTTAAATACCACAGGACAAGTAGTTAAACCAGATCAATTTTTTTGAAAGGCTGAAACCAGCCTTTTTCAGCTTTGGACCCCTAAAAAATTTCCAGAACAATTTTAGATCCCTGTGGAAATTCTACATATGTAGAATGTATATAATGCAAGTTAACAACAAAAATAGTTGAAGWATTACTCTTTTAAAGAAATTTAAATCCTTTGTACAGAGGTTTCTGCATGAAATCAAATACAGTGGTGCTGACACTTCCTCTGGCAAACCAATGAAGCAGTCAGTGCATTTTGGTTTCAGATTTTCCCCATCCATGAGTCTTTCACTTTTTAATACTAGAAAGTTCACATGAACTCAAATAGTTGATCATACATATTATTGATATTATAACTACTTATTTGCCGCCTCACAGTTCATGGCTCTTTGTTTTTTTTTTCTTTTACAGATTTGATGTTTCAGTCCACCGTCACTAACTTATGGAAGTAATTATTTGTCTCACTTTAGCTTTTACTCTAGAACATGAATTGCAATACTGTGGACAAGTGATATCCCTCATGCATGCCAGGGACGCATTACTAAAACTAGTATTTTGAGCACTAATAAGAAGGAATTTTTTTTTTTGTATTAAGCATCACCAATTGTCAAATCTTCAGAAAAAAACTGTCAATGGTATCATTCAAATAACTTCCACTAACCAGGCAAACAAAYATCTTAGTTTTGTGATGAACACTGGAGGCTGTTATAGCCTTTCCTTGCCATTCTAATTTGAAGGCATCAATCAATGCAAGCATCTCATAGCAGAGATTTAATAGGCTTCATTTTCCAGGTGATATCACTGTTCAAACTAAAAGTAAAATTAGCATTGAAGACCCAATGAGAAGAAGAAGAATGCACACTYTACTTTGATAGCTGCCACTTTCAGGATAAAGTGGTAAAGTGACAGGTTTTCTTTCAATTTCATTTTAGAGAACTAAAAATACCTGATAATTTTAACTATTTTTATAACAGGGTACACTTTATGTACTGGCTATGCTTCCTCAGGTGCAAGGACATTCCCAGTGTAMACTGCATTACTTTAATAATTTAGAGATAAAATAGTCTACACTACTGCAATGAYAAAAGACATCAGGTGTCCGAGTGAAATGTAATTGATATCTGACAGATAACTGCCCTGAATGACCAGAATTGAAAGCAGGATGTTTCTCTAGAGATGCTCAGAGACAAGTTGTCTCTTCAGTTKGTAACTGGAAATGTCTGGAATCAGGGCAATGGAATAACAACAGGGCAGTGGTTACCAATTAAAATTGTGAGAGAACTGCAACACTGAAACGGAATGTTGGGTTTCATCAGGCTGTGTACTGATGTGCTCTCTTTTTACATCCTCTTTTTTTTTTTTTACTCCCCCTTAATATTTTTCATGTCTGCAGAATTTTCTGGTATTATTAAGTTCCTCTGGCATGTCAGTAGGGCAAAAGAAATTTAAGTCTAATTCACAGAAGCACATGGTTAAAATTGCTTTCCTGTCATTTGCAGTTATTTATATATGGCATTTAAATCTCCAGAAATCCCTGAACCTAAGGGCTGAAAATCCATGGAAGATCTCCACCCTAAATTTCCATGGCCACAGGATGACAAATACAAATGAAATGCATAAACTTCAGACCAGCTTTTAARTAAGAGATTTGTGGATGTGAGGCCCCATGGAACTGACTGTCCTGCAACTGATCTGTTCCTGACTTTGGAACAGATCTCTCTTGGAGGGAGTTGGAGCTGTCCAAAACAGTCATGAAATAAGAATGATGAGTACCTGACCTGAGAACACACTCACTTTGTGCTACACACATCTGGAACAGCATTTAGTCAGGAAGAGGGAATTAAATGAACCTGACATAAATAATAGGACCATTTGATTATTACTGTCACCTATAATGGATCTCACCAGCTACAGAACAGCTGGCAAGACATATCATGCCCTTGTTCATGTACTAATAAGCTCTGCAYGGGTGGTGCTTCACTGACATTGAGTGCTTGTACAAACCTTCACCATTTGTGCTGCTGGTAAGGATCCCTGGCTGCTCTCATTCTTAGCCAGTATTATTTGTGTACTATTCAATAGCAATAGAACAGAACCCTGTCACAAATTAATGGGTCTGTACTACCTGGAAATGTCAAYGCAAAAATGAATTTA
Source organism: Malurus melanocephalus (assembly GCF_030028575.1). NCBI lineage: Eukaryota > Metazoa > Chordata > Aves > Passeriformes > Maluridae > Malurus > Malurus melanocephalus. The sequence continues at coordinate 353,737 of NW_026623524.1, forward strand.
AAGATGTTAATTTTTCAAGCAACGTGAATTGCCTGACAGCATTTTATTACAGCGTTGTTTATTTCTTCTCCCGCCCACGGTTTAAAAAGCTACTGCCATAAACATCATCTATTACCTACATCCAGCATTGCCTTTTTGTTTGCAATTTTAACATAAAAAATTTAATTTAAAAAATGGCTGAGAGCAGTTTGGCCTTGAGGAAAGTATCTCTGCCCATGGCAGGGGGGTTGAAACCAGATGSTCTTTAAAATCCCTTCCTCAAGGGAGGAGTTATGAGCACTGCATGGGTCAGTCACATACACATGGATATTTATTTAAGAACTGCACAAGCCCAGCTTGGGGCAGAAGCAGCATTTCTATTTCTAAACTCTAGAAAAATCATAGCACTAAGTTTGGTCCATAATAAAAATTAACAGCACTTTGGCAAAGCCAGCATGCAATCAAAAGTATTACAAACTACTATGCAAAATGCAGATGTGAAAAGCAGTTCAAAGTCATGCCTGATGCTTTTAAAGCATAAGAAGCATGCATCAATATTAACACCAAGCTATTTATGATCATCCCTAGCAAGTTTTCCCTAGATGTAGATATGCTTCATCTATTTTCACATTTACTGTCTTACAAATAGCCCAGAGCCCTTTAGATGAATTTTTAAGTTGTTTGATAGCAGACATTTACTTAAATCTTGTGGCTTTTCCTATGAGCCTGGAATTGCAAAATGACCTTATGACTCAATAGATAAGACAAAGAATATTCCCCACTCCCTTTCCAACTTTYTAATCAGAGAGCAATGGATTTTTATCACGGCCAAGTCTGAAGATAACCATCCTGCACTTCTCAGTTCACACTTTACCTTTGAGACAGAATTCCACAGGGACAAGTCCAGTCATTTAATGGCCAGACRATTCCAGATTTCTTGCCAAATATTATGAGCAGTCAAAAGACTGTGGACAGTGATCTCACTCTCACCAGATGAAGAGTGAGACCTACTTTCAAGGTCTGTAAACAAATTTATCTATTGTTCAAAATCAAAGAGCAATTCTCTCCATTAAAATGATTAAAAGCCTCCAAGGTTGGTAGAGTTCTTACACACCACATCTGTGTATTTCTCAGCAGTGAGGGATAGACAGTTCCCACTCATTACCTCAGGATTTTCTTCGTAGTAGCAAACAGAAGCACCTGCACCTGGCCCTTTTATTAGTGYCTATTTGTATGCATTCCAAACACTTCAAAATCTTCTTGCCACAAACATTTCAAGAGATAAAGGAAACCAAATTCATATTCTGAAAAGATGCAGTAGTAGAATCTTATTTTTTCTTCTTCGGTACATACCCTTTTTAAAAAATTTGTAAACAGAACTAATTATAACCTGGCAATACATTTTGTAATAAACTACAAGCCTTCCTCACACTACCACCAAGGGTCCTGAACCTGCTGCAAAAGGAAAAAAGATTCAACTAATTATATTACATAAAAAAGCAGTTTTTATTTCATTCAAAAAGGTTCTTATAATTTTGAACAAGTCCCTGGGAACTCTATCATGTGTAAATCAAGATCAAACAAGACTTGAGTGGACAGGAATATAACATACAATATTGAAGGGATGGGGAAGTTGGGCAAGGCATTCACAAGGGTTAACATCATCCCCTGTAGGTTAATGCCTCAATTGCTTTCTCTAGGTAAAGAGATAAAGGCTTCTCAGAGAGCCATTCAGAACTGAAGATCCACTTAGCTACTCTGAATCTCTTCGGAGGACTTTAACTTCAGAAGCAGCCTGCAGAGGTTAGCCTTAAAAAGATCACACTTGCTTTTGTGAACACTCCCCAGTATTTACCTTCCATCAGTGGCTGAAATTCACTTCTGAGACTTACTGTTGGTTATACTGTATTCAACCCTGAACGCTGTGCATTGCCCACGGACTGAATGTCACCCAGCTGGAGCTTAGCACTCCTGCTAGAATCACTGAAGAGTATCCACAGCACTGCTAGGATGACTGCAGGATTGAGCTTTTCCCAGTGCCCCATTAAAGTGCTCTGTTTGAAGGCCACCTGCACGCTGCCATAGAAAAGACTGCTGTGCCCCAGAACCTTCAGAATCGATTCATTGTGCAGCCATTCTGGCACAGCTCCTCCTCTCACTCCGACTGCTCCCTGTATCACTGCAGCAGCAGTGGGAGCTGGGCTTTTACCATCAAGCYAAACACAAAGAATAAAAATTCTCAGCTTTTGAGACCTGCTGACAATGATTTTTATGATTATTACTTAGTAAGAACAAGAAAGTAAAAGSGCCTTTTCATCTCACAGAATAAAGTTGGATTTTTGTGACAAGAATACAGGACGAAAACCATACTGCTGACAGAATTTATTAWCAGGGCCATTTTCTAACTTCTCCCCTTCCACTATACTTCATCAGATCATTGTGCTTTCCTTCCTGGAAAATGTCCATAATATCTTCAAATTTTATCAAAACAAAACATCTATGATCTTGTATAAACCAAAAGAACAAATGCACATATTTGAAAGTTTCATTGGGACTTTTCCCATTTATGCTTCTGCTAGTTTGTTGTTGTTTTTTTTTCACAGAACATCTTTGTAACATAGATCAGCCATCCTTTTACATAGGTAGAATACAGAAAAAAGACCCTTCAAATTGACTTCAGCAAACACRTAACAAAGTGAATCACAAACAAATCTCTTGTTTAACACCAGTCAGGTTATAACAAGAGCAGRAGAGAACACAACTGCCAGATAGAGTTGATTTACAAAATATGCCATAAAGTATGGATAGACGATCTGCACTAATCTGGGAGCACAGCCCTTCCACAATGTTCTAACTCCCAAGCCCTGGAAACATAGTTTCCTATACGACCATATCAAACGTAACTTCAAAGAAAAAACTTACAACTTGCAAACATTGCTAAATGTTTTAGTACTGAAATCAAATCTCCTTACCAAATAGAACAGCCATGTTCAGATTTAAGAGACCATATTGAGACAAAGGTGTAATGAACAGACTATTAAAAATACCAGTTATTTTCCCAAATGAACAAATTCTTAGCATGTTACATAAACTACCTGCAATGCAGTATGTCAAACCAATACTTTATGCTGTGTATAACCTAAGTAACACTGTGAGAAATGTTAGCCACCACATGGAATMATTTTTACATAACCCTCAATTATTTAAACATCACAGCATCCTAGTTTCAAAATGCATTTAACCAGGATGGCCTTTCAAAAACACTGCACCTTCAGACAGGAAAAAAACCAAACCTTTTTTATATTCCAGTTTCAGGTGCTTTTTCAAGCATTCAGCAAAGAGATTTGCAGCTAAAAATTACAAGCAATTATTTTTGCGCATCCTAATTATATTGTGGCATTACATTAACAAAAACTATGCACTTTGCCAGTCAGGGCSAGTGTTCTGTAGAATTCTACATAATAACAATCTTTTGGYTTAAAATKAATCCCAAAGCRTGTYGAATAGAAGGTTAAYGGMAGGAGATTTTAATTATTGTCAAACYCTAAGAAATATGAGAGGAACAATGTTTGCACTTTTTTCATATAATTGTTTATTACTGAAATATACATAATTTTACAATTTATCCTTTATTTGGAAGATGGTTCTAGGAAAATATTGATTTCTGAAGAGTTTTTCTCTATTTCCTCAGCTTACACCCACTCAGAAGGGCATTTTGTACTTCTGYGTTATCTGACACATTATCTGAATATCTTTCTACAGCATGATGATTGCACAGGACAGTTGCAATTTGTGACAATACTCATTTAACTAAGCACTGCAATCTTACTTCTGTTCAACTCAGTACAACAGAAAAAAGTGCAGTATGGTAAGATTTTGCCAAATACATTAAATCACAGCGCAGTTAAGCAGTTCAAGAAAAGAAGCAATTTCTCTACTTAAAACACACAACTGACAGTGTGTACCTGGCAATTTATCATCTGAACACAAGTATTTCAGTGAATTCTATGCAGTAAAAAACAAAGACTTGTGGAAAGAACCAGTATTAGTTTACTGGAAAAGGAATGACATATTTGACCAGTACCCACACATTCCCAAATTAGACTGCAATCCTTCTCAGATGATGGCACTTCACGTGAGACACTAAATCTCAYAAAWTCTCTGAAAGTGAGTTTAACTTAAYTTCACAGTATGTCAAAATGAAGTTTTAAAACACAGAAACCTCTGTTTTCTCCTTTATTTCAAATACTTGCAGCAATTAAATCTTAGAATTRCTTTGGAACATTTGGCAGCTATTTATCTATTTGAGTAATAAGCTCCTGAAACTTCCCTTCTACTTGTGCTTAATACTTGAGCYAGGTGAAAGGTGTTCCCCTAAACATGGAAATAACTTTAGAAAAAAAAWWAARRAAAAAARMAACTTTTAGCACACAGTAGAGATAATTTCTTTGTAACAAAATCATAACACAATTCTCCCTTTCACAAAGTAGTATATCCAGTAATTTAAATATCAATTGATGGTGGCTGTGATACCCTTGCGGTTCAGTATCACTTGTAGAGAAGTCTGTCTTTCTTACAGAAATACAACATGCAAATAGTCCATTCTTCTACWGGTCAGGGAAGAATCAGTGCAAGAGTTAATGTATTTTAACAGAAAAATTAAACTTTATCTGTTTAAAAAAAAAAAAATCAAATCCTGGCAAGTCACTTTTGTAAAAAAGTCCAATTCCTTAGTTGCATTYTGGAGTTCCAAAATAAATAGGCCTCTGCTGCACAGCAATGTCMCTTATTCCTCAGCTTGCAGGAGATTTTATGAGGTCCCAACTCGATCTCTGGGAATGAGCCGTAGATCTGAACCATGCTTTAGAAATACATTTCCTAAACAAAGCAAGAAAACAGGCTGCGTTACTAACCAAAAAAATACAATGTTACCTCAATAGACACACACATTCAACGTTAGGTCAGTGTTTTACATCTTCATAGTAATTCCTCTAACATACCAAAGCCAAATTTTTCATGTTTCCATATAATTTTATCTTGTCCCTCTTTCTCAAGAACTCTTTCCTTTAAACAAGAACGCTAGGCCTTGCAAAGTGTAGCCTTTCAAACTTTGCAGTTCCACACCTGAATGTCTGATTTCACTTATAAGCCATATTAATTTCAAGAATAGAAAATRAAGTTTTACTTTTCCATAAATATTTTTTTATCTTGAGGTCATTCATGCATTCATTCATTTTTAGTTCTCTCCTTGATTCTTATTGACTTATCGACTCTTTTAGGAAGGTTCTCCAAATATCCAAGCATAAGTTAGTCCCAYTTTAGCATAAAAATACCCTTCAACTTCTTATTTATTACTGTATTGTCATAATCATCATAGTCTGTTCAAGAAGACAATAAAAAATTAGAGGTTTGTAATACTTAGATGCCTCAAATTTTTTTCATGTATTTCAGGACTGTCATTCAGGTTGCTATTTTCTTCTATTAAATGTAACATTTGAAAGTGAAACCACATCACTAAGYGATATGTTGTTTAATCAGTATAAGGAGTATTTACTTTTTTACTCCATACTGCTATTGCACAAAATAAACTATATGCTACTCCTTATTCAACCTTGCATTAACTTCTAAAACAGAGTAGTTGTATTTCTCCCCCAAGCACCCCATTCCAGGAATGTAGAGTGCACTCASAAATAAGATTAAGATACCTGACACYTGTATAAGCTGTTGGTATATTAGAAAAAAGCTACCTTTTTTTGAACTCCACTTCTCCAGCATGTGGATCAGGATCAAAACCACYGTACACCATCAACTTAATGATCATTACAAAATCAATGCAAAATAATGTGATTTTAGAGATCTGCCAAGACCACTTACTGAAGAGATCTGTAAAACCCACTGAACGCAAGCCTGTTTCACCAGCAAACCAGAGAACTGCTTACTAACCTTACTATCCTAGATGGAAATATCCTATTGCAACGGCCATCATAAAATTCTGAAYGTTTTAAACCAGGCCACAGCTACATCTCATGGAGACAACAGTTCACMTCACTTCACTCTGTTTCCATCATTAACATCACACTGGTTTTATTAAAAGTCATGGCATATCATTCCCTGAACTATCAAGGATTTAAAATTTAAATCAATACAGGGATTAAGTGCAAAGACTAGCTCTTCCAGCTTTCATTTCCCCTTCTCCGTGAAATCATGCAAGAAAAATGAAAGTCATACTTGAGCACTTTTATTCAGAAAAGGAGGGAAAACGTGGAACAGTACAAAACCTCTGAAATCCCCAAGGATTACCAAGATTTTATTCCCACATATCTTATTYTGGAAGTCTTTGAAGACTAAAGTAACTGTTCAATCTCTAGGAACTCTGATATAGGGGRAAAAAAAAGGGGAAAAAGTACATTTTATTTTGCGATACTAATTAATGAGTCAGAAGGTAAGATTATACCTAAATTATATATATTTACTCGTAAACTGAGGAAGAATTTTGGTGTGAGCCCTAGGTTTGACATAGATTTTATTTTGATTTTTTTGTCTGGGTTCGTTTTGGAAGTTTTTTTTGCTGTGGACTGGTTTGGTTTGTTTTGTTTTTCCCAGTTAAGGGCAACATCACACAGCATTGTCAGAACATCTAAGTTAAAAAAACATAATCCATGTGCCAAATTTTACATCTGCATGTTAAGACAACGATGACAACATTTTGCATCTAGATGCTGTTYTTCCTCAATTATGAGATGCTAACACTACAGAATAATTCCTCAATATTTGTATGAGCTTAGGAGAAGTAAAGCGAAWCAACTAGAAATGTGAATTCAATATGCACAGCTGCAAGTATAATGAACTACTGCATGGAGGCTTTTATTTAGCAGTCATGTAGTTCTAAATACATTCACATTGCAGGATTGTCACTAATTTGACATAATACAAAACAATACCATACTTATGAGGAATGGAAGCCTTAGTATACCTTAAGCAACTTCACTCATTTTGCCGAAGTATTCTGCAGTGGTCATGTGAAAATGTGGCTTTTTGTGTGGGTGATGATCTAGTAATTAAACTATTATATTGTTTTTAATACACTTGGTCATGGCATCATGATGAAGACAGCATCAGCTGAGGAGACTGCCTGAAGCAGTACACTTGTGAAATCCTGTCCTAAAGCAGGACAAAAGTCTCCAGTGGAGCAGAAAGCCAAAYGCTTATTTGATCTTCATTTTCAAAGGTTGTTAATGCTATCACAGACCTCTACAGAGGTTTCTGCACTTAAAATAGGTCTCTGTACTTAACTGCTTTCTTTTACAACTTCAAGAAATTCCTAAATTAATGTCAAGCAAYTGCACTTCTAACCATCAGATACTGTTCTGTGCTCTGCAAGGATTTATACTTCTTATACTATTTAGTTTACACAATTAAGTCAGCTGACTTCTGAYCTTCAGAGCTTTGCTCTTTAATATGCAGTTTAAAAGCAATACTGTATAACTATATATATTATATATATATAATCTTTATATATAATATATATATTATATTTATTCATATTTATATTTATGTATATTTTATGTATATTATATTATATATATTTTTTATACTATATATATTTTCCCTGTGGTACCTTCAATGCTGACTGGCAGTCAGTCAGAAGACATAATTGAGACAGAATGGATGGATGCACAGATTTCATGCAAAAACCAGCACAGCAGCAGTTCTCCATCAACCGTTCATCATGATTTGCATGATGAAAACTATTCAGTTTTCAGTGGATGACTGGATTCCATAAGCACTAGAGCCATTTTCACTAATAYCTAGTAGGTAAGAAATATTTGTAACTTTCTATCAAGATAAACTTCTCAAATGGTTTAAGATTAGACTACTGTAATTATTTCCCAAWTAGTTTAAAAATATAGCTTTTCAARTCCACAGAATCTGCTTCCAGACAGCAGACCATGACTGGTACAATTCAACCTCTGTACTATGTTTCCGTGTATTTCAGGAGGTTAAGACAAGATGGGGAAGAGCTTTACACTTTTCTGTGATAGAGATAAACTCTTCTCTCATGGCCGGCCTACACATTTGAAATCAGGGATTTCTAATATGTAATCCCTTGGTGAGAGSAAGAGAGCTATCACAAAGAATCAAAGAATGGATTGATTTGGAAAAGACCATTATGATCACCTAGTTCAAACCCAACTCTTCTAAAAACATGCTTTCCAAAGTACCTGGAGTTCCTGCCCTATAACTGAGTATTTTTCTTAACATATTTCATGAGAAGTGCTGCTAAAACAGGGAAAATACAGATGTAACAAATACAAATGTTATTTGTTACTGCAGTAGCATGTTATACAGTATTGCTTTTAAACTGCATATTAAAGAGCAAAGCTCTGAAGATCAGAAGCGCCTCACTTTTTCACAGAACTAAACAAACACTGAACAAAAAACTCAAACACTGTTCTTTGGATTTAACCTCTTACACACACAATGACTGTGGTTTTCAACTAGTGGTTAATTCTCCTCCTGTTTAATAAGTCAAAACTTAAAATGTAATACAACCTCAAATGCTATACACTATCTTGAAAGAAAAATAACAGGTTTTAAATACTGGGATTCATATACAGTAACTTACCTGCTGTCTGTGCAGGGTTTATTCCTATACCATCTAGGAAGTAGAAAAAAAAAAGATGAAACAAACATATTATTATTTACTACATTAAACTTGCAGCTCAAAAAATATACCAAGAAGATACAATCATTACATCAAGTTATTATGCAGCTACTTCCTATAGAAAAAAACAGTCTTAGCATGGGAACCGACAAGAAACCTTCAGCACAGAAAAGTCCAAGGTACAAATTTGGATAGATTAGTGGCTTAATACCTTCAACCCATGCAGAAGAAATTTAAAGAATGCTGCAATATTATTAAATTAAATTTACAGTATGTAGAGGCTAWATTCTTACCATTTGTTATAATAGCACTTGTCGCTGCAGGAACTTTGAACTAAAGGAAAGAAGAGTAGGACAAAAAAGCATAAGTGACATAGTTAAAGCAGAAAATACATAGGCAACATTAAAGCATAATTTTAGTTTGTTCAGGTACAAAAAAAAAAGTGAAAGAGTTCTTTCATATTTATAGATATAGCTAATATTATTTAATGGMAATGGACGGCTATTTTAGTAGTAATTCCACAAATGTAATGGAGGTTTCTTCCTAATTACTGTGCAAATGTACACCTGAGACATGTACCAGGTAGCTCTAAAAGATGAGCAAAAAAACCCGGTAGATACCACACTCTGTAAATGAGGTCTTTTCTRACCAGGGCAAGTCTGATTATGTTGTAGCAAATGTTAGGTCTCTAAGAAATGTCTCAGTAGAAACTTGCTAAGGCTAAATAGCCAGAAGTTAAATCCTTCTCTGCCCTTAATCACTGAGAGGATGAAGCATTTCCCCTGGAGAACAATTAACAGCCTTGACCAAATGTTGATCTTTTCCATATATATTTCAYTAAAGGTACTGTGAAATTTGTTCTTGAATCACAACGCACTGTGTGAGTTAATGCTMAGCCATGCAGTCCAAGGAACAAAAAAAATGTAACACAAAAATTATTTTTCTTTTTGATGCCAGCTCACATAGGAGCTTTATTCCTGGGGAAGAGTTTAACAGTCTTTTTTTGCATTTTATTTACAAAACACTTCATTCTGCCTTGACTCACAGAGATGCAAAAARCTTCAGTGCTGATCCAGTGYAGTTGAGGTCAMACAGCARAACTCCCATGGATACTCAAAATACCCACATCAATTRAAATTATGGTTTGCTAAATGTGAATATTTAAGTCAGTAATGACYCTCTAAATCCATTTCTCAGATGAYCCTATCACTAACACTTTGGTTCCACAAGTAGGCAAAGCTAACAGGTTCAATGGCAAACCTCTCAYCAGAAGTGGCCCCTCCCTCTCAGTATCTCCAGCTACTCAGTGTCAGTTCAGATGTTTCTAGTACCTCATACTCGATTATTAGACTTTTCAGTCTAGGTCTCTATGTATAGGTTTTGTGGGCATCAGTTCAGAATAAAATAACTGGGGAAAATAAAACAGTAAAAAAACCCCAATTAAATAATCAAATAACTTTAATAGCATGTAATATTGTGTATAATATTCTCTTCAAGTAAATTTACAACAAAAACAGTCCACAACCTCCTACCACAAGCTGCTTCATCCAAGAACTTCTGTCACATCGTGGCATAACAGTAATAACATAAGGAAACTCAAGACACTGAGTCCATTATCCTTCCTAACTATTTTATTACAACTGCAATGCTCAAACAAAAGACATTTTCAACACCCACAAATTTCCCAGGTTTTTCTACATAGATAGAGGGAGAATTGCAAAAGTCTCATCTGAATTTTTTGCCAATTAGAAGAAAAGAGCCATCATGCTTCTGAGCACTTGATTTTACTATTTACATCCAACCTCCTAATTTGTGTGCTTAATCTGAAACAACACCATACACCTCCTCAAATACATTGAGGGCAATTTAGACACCTAATGGTATGGGAGTTTATGTGAAAGATTGACACCCAGACGCCAAAGAATACACTATCCACATCTTCCTCAAGTCAGTTTTTTGAATCCAGCCCATATGGCTGATCTCAATACCTTCCACAATCAAAAACCATGCATCTTGCAAAGTCAGAGATTACTGGAATTGAATGTGAAAAGAGTTTAAAAGGTCCCTGAACAATTCTGAAGAACTTTCTTGATATTCAATGTAAGCAATTTTAATATTAAGTGCCCAACAGCAGAATCTTTTAATTGTCTTCATTGTCACAAATTTTTATACCACTGATATAAAACAGTTTAATTACAAAAAAGGACAGAAAGCACCTMAGTGATAGCTGCTGATGCATTAATTGTGCAAGGATTGCTAAGTTTAGGATTCTGAAAGTTCTGGCAGGTCCCCAGAGGCCAGTAAAGCTTGTGTCCATTTGTGACAAACAGCAGTTCCTTGTGCTGAATTAACCACTGSATTTTTACCATGAAAAAGATTTTTRAGAACATCTAAAATGTTAAAAAYCAGCATTATCACTCTCTACTTACTTCTTCTGCAGCAAACTTGAGGACAGCTGTGAAAGGTGTGCTCTCAGGCACACTTAACCTGAAATCACAACACAAGTAAATACGTGGCTGCCAACACAAACCAAAAAGCAACTTTATCTCCTGTTAAACTACTAATTGAAACTTTACTTTTACCAATGGCAGTACTTTTGCCTGTTCTCCCCTTGAATGGTGCAAGCACCATTCAAGGGGAGAACAGGTTCTTGGTGGGCATGAGATGCTTCAAGAGAAGCATTTTTAGCAGAAAATGGCAACACCTCTACATTTCAGATGTAGCAAATCTCAGGAGGTGTGGGATTAAGCTCTGTAGCAAYGTCCTCTCCAGGAGGAGAGGACCTGGTCTCAAGCTGTGGCAGGGATGGTTCAGGCTGAACATCAGKAGAAATTTTTCACTGRAAGGGCTGTCAAATATTGGAACGGGCTGCCCAGGAAAATGATGGAGTCACCGCTCATGGAGGTGCTCAAGAAAGGCCTGGACGTGGCACTCAGTGGCGTGGCCTGGTTGACAAGCTGGTGATCGGTCAMAGATTGGACTCAATGATCTSACAGATCTTTTCCAACCTGAATGATTCTGTGACACGGTGGAAGACGCGCACAGCAGTGGAGGCAAAGAGGGAAGGCCCCGACAGCAGGGTTAACTACGGACATCGCGTGTCATTCCACACGAAAGGAGACAAACGCTTTTCCCGCTGGCGAAATGCCCCGCCGGGATGGCCACTAGAAGCCATTCGCCCCGTTTTCATTTCCCCGCCGCCCCACGCAGCGCCGGCCCGGCACTCACACTTTGTAAGGCAATCGGGGGTCCGAGGTGAGCGTCACTTTAAAGGTGACTTTCGACCTGTGGAGAAAGCAGGGGGTTAGGGCTGGGTGAGGGGGCGAGGGGGGCTGCGGGACCCCCGCTCKGTCCCTCTGTCCCTCCCTCCCTCACTCACATGGTGCTGCCGGGGCCGCCGCCGCTCCCTCCGACACGTCAGCGGCGCCCGCCGCACGGGGGCCTTCGCCRGCCCTGAGTTGCCCGAGGCGCGCCTGACCWCAAAGGGAAGATAACATGCCCTGTSGASCTGCTATGAGGCAGGGAGCGGCCGTGCTCTTCTTCTGCGCCTCACTGCAACAGGGACAGGGAGAGCCTGAGGGGTGGGCGAGGCGCAGCGGGGAACGGCGGGGAGGATTTCTAATGAGGCAGTGGATCGGGCTGTTCAGCGGCTGAGGTAGGACCCCGACACCGGGAACCGCCGCTTCCG
>NW_026623524.1:366665-406284 GCF_030028575.1 Malurus melanocephalus
TCTTACGAGGAGAGGCTGCCAGAGCTTGGCCTGGCTAGTCTGGGAAAAGAGGACTGAAAGGGGGTCTCATTAATACATATACTCCAAAGAGGAGTGCCAGGAGTATGGTGCCAGACTTTTCAGTGGTGTCCAGCGACAGGGAGAGGAGCATTGGCCAGGAACAAAATCAMAGGAAGTTCTGTCGACATGAGGAACAACTGCTTTACACTGAGGGTGGCAGAGCACTGGAAGTCATGGGCTCTYCCGTTCTGGAGACATTCRAAACCCACTTGGACACATTCCTGYGTAACCTGCCCTAGGTCATCCTGCCTTGGCAGGGGCTTGGTGTAGATGGGATGGTCTCCAGAGGTCTTTTTCMACCCTAATAATTTTGTGATTCTGTTTTGCTCTCAAACCAAGATGTTCTGCAGATGCTTGTTGAAGTCATGCAGGCAAAGGTGGAAGCAAACACTGATTCCAATCCACTTAATATTTAAAACTTTTCACATCTTCCTTGCRATGAGGGAGCTATAACTGGAGGTTCTTTTGGATAGTGGTGGGTACTTTTACAGCAGAAAAGCAGCAGGTTACAATTTTGTTTATGATTTGACAATCAGTTTCTCTARTAAGGTGGCGTGGAACTGCAAAGTGATTTTTGTCTTTAATACTCTTTTATCTGCTAATACAGATGATGACCAAGTTTCCAACTCCAATATGTCACTATTACCCRTGAATCAGGGTAATCTGCCAGATTSCCCTGATATTTTCTTCAGTCTGCCGTTASCAGGAAGGACAGGTTTCACTGCAGATGAAGTGCTTGTTGTCACACACTGCTTTGCCAGACTAGTCATGGCAAAGCACTTTGTTGTGTTCACTTTAACTGGGGTCTCATTAAGGTTAAGATAAATGAGATGCTGTACAAAAGTCAGTTGRTATATTGGAGATTTTAATTTTTTTCCTAATGACTGGCTTGTAACCCAGGCATGAAATTCAGCTTTTCTCCCCTGTGCTGTTCTTACATGAATGTAGACCAAACGGAAAAAAAGCCTGAAACACAAGGAGAAAAAGTTCACTATCAGCTTTTCCAGTGGCATTYGTATTTCCCAGTATCTCCTGCATTTATGTTACTGTGTCTCTTTTCATAGCTGTATTGAATTTGTGGCTCATCCGCATTTTGTGATCCACTAGTGATGTCAGGGCTTTTTCTTCCCACTGTTTTTAAGCGATCACACCTGAAATTAGAACAAATKAATAGTAATCTCTTAATATTTAACTTCACATTTAATGTAGTTAAATGCCATCCCCTCTTCTTGCTCTTTTCAGAATCAGTTGGTTTTGTATGTGTGTATGACGTTATGTCTTTGATTTATGTAGCTCTGTCATCTGCTGCTTTCATTAATGCGCGTTGTCTCCTGTTCCAAGGTCATGGATGCAGATGTGAACGAAAAGAGTGATCCTTTCAGCACTTTGTTTCTGGCCTCTCGATAGAAATACTTCCCCTCTGAAGAAATGAGCAGATCCAAATCTTCATGTTGTTTAGGCTGGCCTGCATTTYATGCCCACACTTATTTGATTGAATCCAGTTTGAGCATAGTGTGCTATAGTACTGTGAAGTGTCTAGATCCAGGCCTGGGTAATCCTGTGTTCTCACCATGTAGTCTTGTCCTTTGTCAAGCAAGGGAACCAGAACTTATGACCAGGTAGAGAATCTGTCAGGAAAGATYTGGCAAAAACCCCCAACTTTTCCTTTTAGATGGTTTAATGTGGTTAGCTTCACAAAGCACCAACAAAGAAGGATGTGAGGAAACACGTCTAGTTGGTAGCAATACTGTACTGCTCCTTAGGTCAGCTTAAGGTGCCATGGAGCTGTATTCTGAGCAGGCATCCAAGAGTTTCATGGTAATGTCAGGGTGAGGTGGTCTGACCCTGTCTGCATGCCAGGTGCCCAGTGAAGCTGCTCAGCTGGGCAGGGGAGTGAAAACATAATGAAAGGCTCATTGGTTGAGGGCAGGAAGAGTTCACTCCCCAATTACTGCCAGGGGCAAAACAGACTTGGGGAAATTATTTATCAAACCAGACTAGAGTAATGAGAAAAAATATGAAATCATAAAAGCCCTCTTCCAGCCCCCCTCCCAGCTGCCTTCCTTCTGAACTGTACTTCAGAGTTCTCTGCCTCTTCTGCCCTGTGAGGTCCCTCCCACAAACTACAGCCTTTCACAAACTACTGCAGCATGGATCTCTCCCAGGGCATCACAAGTTCTGCCAGCAAACCTGTACTGTCACTTGGAGCACCTCCTSCCTGTCCTTCACTGTCCTTGGTGTTTCCAGAATGGGGTTTTTTTTTTTGCATATTCTCAGTCCCCTCTCTGCTGTTCTGTTGGTTTTGGGTTTTTTTTTCTCCCTGAGTCTGTTGTCCTAGAGATGCTATCACTGTTGCTGATGGGTTCAGTTTTCACCAGGAGTGGGTTCGTCTTGCAGTCCTCTGGCACTGGTTCTGTCAGACATGGAAAAGCTTCTAGCAGCATCTCACAGCTCCCCCTGCAGCTTCTGCCGCTACCAAAACCTTGCCATGCAAATCCAACACACAGGATCAGGATCTTAGGATGTAGATTCACGAATCCAAGTGATTTCATAAGACTTCTCCAGTGCTGCAAATTCAGAATTTTCCTATGCTGTCTCAACCTGTTTAAAAAGCTGGCAGGGTTTTTTCTTTCTGATAATATACAATTAATAGAGGAAGGAGAATGTACATGATTTTTCTCTTTCAGTTGGGAGAGTTAATGGGACTTGTCCTGTCTGCAAACAAGCCAGGGATGGTTTGGAGGACTGTATTTCACTGATCACTGTATATACAACAACATTCTCTTCAACTCCAGGAAAACKGCTTCATGTCCAAAAAGAAGTCTGCCATCCTTTCTGAGTGAAGCCAGAGAAAAAAAAATTCCTTGTAAAATTTGGTTTTGCTACAGCTCTTAATTACCCAGACTCAAATATGTTGTATGATAGCAGTGAGACCTAACTTTGACTTTTGTAGCTGTGTAAATGATAAAGGAATGACAATTTCAGCAATTAATTAAAACAGTTGGGATCTCTGGCAATATGTAAATGCAGTTGTTCAATAAAAGCTTTTAGGTCAGGAAAATGAAAAAAAACCCCAAATTACAAACCAGAAAATAACAACATAGCCCTATAGTTGCTGTGGATGTTACTGAGATGAACTAGAACACCTCTGGCAAGGTCTTTGGGCAAGACCTTGTAGCTATTAATAGCGTTGCAAGATAGAAAAGAACTACAGTACATAGAAGCTATTCATCCCACATGCCTATATTCCACCTGGCTGGATCTACAGTAATTGAACTGAGAGGGAAAATAAACAGAACAGCCACAATGCAGAGTAGAAAGTGCYGGAGAACTGTGTTTAAAGCAATGTTATTTATCCTGCTTTTATTCTTCTTGCTTAGTTTCCTATTCTCCCTTACTGTAGTCTCTGTTAGCTACAATATGTTGCTGAGCATTCAATTRAAGCTGCCCCATGATACAGAGCTGGGACTCACAATTTCCTGTTCATTCAACAGCAAGTCAACATGACCAGTTTGGAGTCTGGCTATAAGCTTATGTGTTTGTGGTTTTGAAAGATTTCTCCTTCGATTCTGAAGCACACAGTGTGACTTAAATCTTCTACMTTTGTTGCATTTCTACATTCATGAGTGCATGTGCCATTTGAAGAAWGCATTTTTGTACTACCTAAGAAGCAGCCATGCAGAAGAAGAACTTATTACAGAAGCATTTATGCTAAGAACTCTAATGAAGTATCAAATTTGAAATTTTAAGAAATGCAGTAAAATGTCTTCCACCTGCAAAATGTGCTCTTATCTTGTCAGTTTTGGACTGAATAATGAATGTTTGACTTCCAGGAATCTTTGGTGAAAAAGCACTGAATTAAGCCTTTTGGCAGGTATCCAGAAAMTTTAAGTCTTGGCACCAGCATACTTTTCTTCTATGCTGGCAATGAATTAAACAATGAGCATTGCCAAGCAATGTGTTACAGGAGAGAGAGGCAGAAGAAACACAGCTTTTCTCCAACCAGCCACTTCCATACTGAGCACATGGATAACAGTCTGATTSCTTCAGCTCTTAATGAGGCTGAGATTTCACCAAGTGGGTTGAATAGTGCTAACTCCCTTGAAAAAGGAGAGGTCCTGCTTTCACCCCCACTTTTGTCTCACAATCTGTTCCTGGCTTCCTGGCTACTGCTTGATTTGTCTTTGTACTTTGGGGACTCAGCAGTGAGTCAATCCAAAGCAGCAGAAGACGTGGATGTTTCCCTGCTGGCTCAGAGCATTGATTCAGCTCAGGGAAAGGTCTGAGCTGACTCAGCAGAGGAGGMAAGGAGATCCTCCCATTTTGTCAGTAGGGAATCACAGAATCATAGAATTCTTTGGGTTGGAAAAAACCTATAAGATCATTGAGTAAGCATTAACATTTTGGACTTAAAGGTCTTGAGGATAAAGTTTCCTCTTGATACCCTTTCCTATGGTCAGGATGCTGGAGTCCTCTTTTGGCTTGTACATCCCCTTAACTCRTCTTTGTCTCAGTGTGTTGGTGCCTCTTGGTGCTCTGATTTTCCCAATCTCATCAATGRTGACCATCACTCAGTGACCCATCCCAGTGCATAGAGGCATCTGCTTGGATATAGAATTCTCCTATGTCAGCAGGAGTCAGCTGCCTTTCTCAAGCAGAGTCTTGTGAGTTCCTTCTGTAGGAAGGTCAGCCCTCCAGAAAGGAAGCAATGGCACTACATCATCTCTACTTTTTTTTTTTTTTTTTTTTTTTTTTTTTTTTTTTTTTTTTTTTTTTTTTTTTTTTTTTTTTTTTTTTTTTTTTTTTTTTTTTTTTTTTTTGCAGTTTGTTACTCCCCAATGATTACAGATGATATGTTTTCTCTTCTTTTTAATATATTTTTAACAGAATTACTGGTGTAACATGTGACATGAATTTAGCCTGTTCAAAATAGCCTGTTGTTGCACCCCAGTGAGAAAACTTTAATCTCTTTCAGACAGGGAGTTTGTACTTTCATGAGTGTGCAGCCCATATGATACTTCTGTTCCTTGTTGTGTCGCTGCGTTTCTCTGTAAGATATAGGCATACATAGGGTTTTTAAAAGCTTCATTAAAAGAGAGGAAGATCATAACACTTTAGAAATATCATGTAAAGTTAATCATCAGACAATTTTACACGTATTCATAATCTTCCTTTAACAAAATAATAATTAAAACCTATTACAGTTCTCTTGTGTCACAAACATTTTACTAAAATAATTGAAAATGAGATGATCGCATACAAATGTCATATTAGTCATAGACATCATAATGCTAGGTCTCTAGACTCCAGAAATTTTATTTTATGCCTGTGTGTGGTTAAATAGTACAGATAGCCACATATGGATTAATCTTCTGAAGTACTAGCACTGACTTTTTTTTTCAATAGCTTTGAAAAAGTAATTACTTAGGAATCTTTAAATCAAAATGATAAGCCAAGAATCAAGTGATAGGACAATGGGAAATAGGCCCAAGTTGTGCCAGGGGAGATCTAGTTTGGACATTAGGAAAAACTTCTTCACCAAAAGGATTGTCAAACACTTGGAACAGGCTGGTCAGAGAAGCRGTTGAGTCACCATCCCTAAGAGGTATTTAAAAGCTGTGTAGATGCGGTGCTGAGAGATATGGTTTAGGGTGGGCTTGKCAGGCTTAGGTTAATGGTTGGACTTGATCTTACAGACCTTTTCCAACCTAAATGATTCCATGATTCTATGATAATAAGCATTTATCATGGTACARGTGTGTGGGAGAACCAAAATTGCGTACCTTCTACTATCTGACATATTTTTGTCATGGAATTTGATTTATGTGGTAGGACCATGACATCATAACATGTGTGTRCTGTGTCCTATTATCCAGAATTTATTTGTTACCATTTTCATTCTGAATGATTTTCCAGATGAATAATTTTTTGGKTATCCCAGTCATCTTAAAAGTGTTTTGATTTATATCTCTTTTGTCATGATGACAATTATGGATTTTTTTTTTTTTTTAGTGCTGGCAATCAATGCTTTTGTGATATTTTGGTTTTATATGCAGGAAATGCTTTTAAAATGTTTTCCACAAGAGTCATATCCATATTCTAATTAAGCACTAAGAAATAAAATTCTGTCTTTTCACTTGAGAGTGTTTAATAAGCTGTAGTTACTCAAATCTGATGGGGGGGGGGGGCGTCACCATCCTTTTGGTAAGGAAAATAATTTTCATGGAAGATACAGATATAAAGAAAGCATGTCACGATCTAAATATTTAACCTTTTTGCTACAATTGTTAACTTTATCAAAATTCTCTTTGCTTGATTATGCAATGAACCCAGTTATCTTTGGGCTCTATAAAATATTTTATTAACTGTGCTTTAGAGATTTGTGAGAAGATTGTATTTTATAACAAAATAGTCACGAGTCTCCGAAAATACACATACCTTTATTATCTGTCTGCTGCAAGCAGCAAATTCCGTGCTGGATCTGAGCATGCAGCTCTGAAATGGCCCAGCATTTATTTCACCTAATTAGGCAGATTCTTTTCTCCAGTAAACTGCTCTGTGTTTATTTTCTTGTGTCCATCATCAGGCTGTGCGATTCTGTCATTTAGTTTTTTTATGTGTTACAGTGTGCTGGCTTGCTACTGGAGATAAAATCACCTTATTTACAAGATGATTCAGAGAACTATACAATACACACAAATGCATTGCAGACTCTGGTAGTGAAATGTAAGAGTGTAAGACTGATCCATAAATTCAGGCTAAGACTGTTTTTATTGTAGTATTCCTTTTTTTTTCCATTAGAGAACAAACCCAAATACAACCAAGATGCTTTTGCAATACTACCGGCATAGTTTTCTTATTGGGCTATTTCATTTCTTAAGCTGGTTGGGCTTTTCGTGCAGATTTAAATTGGTACTAGTGTCATGTAAAATTCGGTGAGAGACCAAAATTTCATCCTTAATGTGCAGCCATTATAAAAAAAACAACAGTAAGAGTCCTTATTCAGCTACTAATGCAATTTTTTATTGATAAAGTGCCTAGCCTGTTAGAATTTTTAATAAGGAATACTTTTTTTTATAAACTTTAAATWTATCAGGTTATTCTAGTGACTTCACAGCTAATATTTAACTAAAAAGAGCCACACAGATCCTTGCTGAAGTGAAGTGAGCATTAGGCCAAATTATGTTTCCTTTTTTGAATGTAAAGACTYGTGAAGAGAAGGAGACTAAAGAAGAAATTAATTTCAGATCCAGGAAGTTGTGATTCCAAGAGGCTTAGTACAAGATTTCAACTGTGATATCCCTCACAATTCTTTAAACAAGGTGACGTTGTGTATATTCTCTTTATTCAGTCATTTGTTATGAAGATAACTCTTGTATTTTTCTCTCCATTTACTCTCTTTGATGGTAAGCCCAGAAGAGAGTTTATATAATCTGCAAGTATTATTGCAAGAGGACAGCTTTCTTTGTCATGGAGCTGAAGTTACACAGATCACTAGTTTAGTATTTGTACGGATTAGAATAGAGATTTACAGAAGATGATGCATCTCTGTGAAAATGAAAGAGCAGTGAAAACCTATGTTGTGTTTGCAAAGTCTGGACTTTTAAATTGCTAAAGGGTTTTTTTGGCAAAAATACAAACATGACCTTTAATTTTCTTCATCTAGAACAGGCCTTTCTAACCTGCTGTGGTTCAGGGCACCAGCCTTCAAATCTGGTTCTGTTTATTGGGATTTGCATTCTAATTTCTTTGGGTACAAAGCCAAGTATTTTTCTGCATGTTGCCTTCCTGTGGGCTTCTTAATTGATCGGAGGTTTAGTTGCAATGTTCTGACCTGGGAAATGTGCCTCCTTGTGCAGTGCTTGCTGTAGCACAATGCTGAAGATTTGTCTGAACATTTAAGATGCTTTTGTGTTAGACATGGTAAGAAACTTATTTTTTCTGGACCATTACACATAAAACAAATCAATTCCAGTGCAAAATTATATTGGCATAAGGAATTTTTAAACTGTGAAGCGTAACACTGTTTAGAAATAATGAAGAAACATGCAGAAAACAGAAAATGACCCTTAACTAGCAAATGAAGACCAGAGTCACAACTTTTATGCCAAATTTGTGAGGAATGTATTATTCATTTCGGTAACTTTGTGCTTTCTATTGCAGGGTTTTTTTACACAGTATATTATCTTGTTAAAATATCTTTATGCCATCTCCTAAATGCTACTGTTTAGCAAGGCTTAGGAAAATATATTAACATCTTTAAATCCACTGACTTGAATAAATTTTAACTGCAAATCCAGAACTACAACAAAATTTGTAGAGTTCAGCTGACCAAATCTTGGTGCCAACTTTGTAAATATCTATACCTAAGCTAGTTCTCTTGTGTTACCTTTATATTTAATGGAAGAAGTGCACAGTTTGTATAATTTTAAAACATTTTTAAAGCTTATCTGAAAAGATAAGCTGTTTCCTCAAAGTGCCAATTTCTTCCCAAAATGATAACGGGGATAGGTTAAACCGGCTAACTCTTACATTGACATTACTTTAGGCAAACAACAGGGTTTGGTGACAGGAATCCTACACAACATTCATGCCCCTAGGTTGTTCTGGAGCTCCATTATTCAGGCCCCTATTCCACTGTTCCTTTTGTATTACTTCAGATACTTGGTTGAAGTCAACTTAATTTTGTATGGTTCTCTCATCAGAATATGAAGAGACAAAGCATAAAAGATTATATCAACCTTTAAAAAAACCCAGCAAAATACCAGTCAACAATCATTCTTTGGCATGAAAATAGAATCACTTTAGGATCTGGAAGAAGAAGGCAGGGCAAATAGTATTTCAGTGGATAGATATAGTAATGGTTACCATTCTCATGGAAGAACAAAAGAATAACCACATTTCAGGGACAACTTCAGTTGAGGCTGATAGGATGCCTTCACAGAAGAGTGCATCTTTCATCTGCAGAATTAAACTCTTTACATCTGCCTTCTTAAAAAGAAAAAAAAAGTAGTGTTTTAGTGATGATTTAAATGTTTGCCTAGATGTCTTACCTTCATGCCCTCTATCCTGAAGACTTCTGTTGTACTGGGATCAGTTGTCCCAAACATACATAGCAAGTTTAGGCTATTACATTTCTAACTTTAGCAGGTAAGTCTCTKTTTCTGAAAGCTTCATTGCACCTGTTTCCTTCAGCAATTGCTTTGGGAACACTCCCAAAGATGAATCAGGGTTGTGGTTGTTAGAAGGGAAGAGTAGTATACAGAGTAGTAAAAGGTGGCACAGAACCAAATAAAAGAAGTTCAATGGAAGAAAATGCAAAAGGAGGATCGAACAAATTCATTGAAAAGAAGATAGAATCAGAATTCACAGAATCTCAGAATGGTTGATGTGGGAAATGACCTCTGGAGTCACTCGGTCCAATCACTGCTCAAGTAGGGCCACCTAGAGCAGTTGGTGGGGGACCATGTCTTCAGCCTTAAATGTCTTTAAGGATGAAGACTCCATCATATCCCTGGACAACCTGTGCCAGTGCTCGGTCACCTTCACAGTGAAAATGTTCTTTCTGCTGTTCAGAAAGAACATTTTTTTATTTCAATTTTTGCCCATTGCCTCTGGTTCAATAAACTAATTCAAAGGAAATGAACTGTACAGGAAAGTGATGGCAGAAGAATGAAATACAAATTGGATTGGAAAAGAATGGAGAAAATTTGAGGGTATCACCTGTCTAATGTTCAGAAGAGTGGAACCAGAATGGTAAAACCACAAGGATTATCAATGAAGTAGTAAGATCACTAAAACTTCATAAAATGGAGAAATTAAACGAGCAAGTATGAGATAACATCAAATACATTGTTAACTTGCAAMATCTACTGAAAACTGAAATGATGGAGGAAAATAACTTCTCTGAATTTTACCTTTTTTTTGTAGTTTTATTATTGATTATGTTTGTACTGTCTTCATTTGGACACTTTTTTATTGTAGTCTGGCAAAATCTTTCTTCCTTTTCTATATCAATTTTTTTTCCCCCAATAACTCCAGCATTTTTTGCGTTTTATCTTTGTTTTCTGCCTTCTTTTGTTGATTCCTACTTCATTTTCCCTCTAGGCATATTTTTCTGCTTATCTCTTTGCCTTCCCCATGCTGTACTCCCTGTACTCAATCATGTTTGTATTGCACAAATAACCAGGTCTTCACCATTTCTCACCTTCCATCTGTTTTTCCTTAATATATAAGCCAAGAGATGGCTGCTGCAAGACTGTTGCCTAACCTTAAATTCATAGTATTTTCTGTTACATTAAAATGTGCTGCCTGATATGGGCAATAAACTCATGGATCTAGTTTGTTTCCCCATACAGAGTAATCAGTGATGCAGATTCAGACAATACATTCCAAATGAATCATTTGTATGGAGAAGCAAATGTAAATATTGCCTAAAACGAGGATTAGTGTTTTTCCTCAGCAAATATATCGCATTAGAYCTACTGTAAAACCAGCAGATTTGCAAACACAGATGACCTATTCTAAAAATTAAAAAAAACCACATGGAAAAGCTATATGTTACTTAATAAAGTGTATAATAATAATGTCTCTCATGAAATGTAAAATGTGTAATATTAAAAATTTTCCTTGTTTTTTTATTATTCACAATGAAGCACATTGTTTTGGCATGAAGTTCAGAAACTAAATGGTAATGTGACATTCATTGTGACATAATAATTGGTCTTAATATACAAGTTGTAGCAGGAATCATATTCTTGCAGAATTGAGCATTCAGAATTTAGCAGGTTCCAAAATCATAGTAAGTAAATTAACAGCTAAAGACAAATGCTCTCAGAAATAAACTCGTTTGTTAGACTTACTGCTTCTAATAGATTTGTAGCATAGTTTTAAATCCACATTCTATCTATGTCACAAATAAGCTTGTCATCTTCAATAAAGTCACTGTGGAAAAACTTCTGTAAAGGAAAAATGTTGCCAGTTTAAGGAAATCCTGTCCACTAAAAAGTTTCTCCAACTTGTCATTTTTATAGGATATTATTTAGATGGTTTAGGGGATTTGGGAAATTTTGAGTTTAGTTTAGTTTAGTTTAGTTTGACTTCTAATTAGGAATATTTATTTTGAAAGGGAGAATACCAGAGAAGTATTAGTTAAGTTTAGGTTTTTGAGGAGTGTTTGTAGGTAGTATGTAAAGGCCGTGGTCTATTCTACAGATTCAGATTTGCCAAACCCTCAAGATCAGATAAGAGTGCATTTGCTCTGTTTTGCCTGTTATTTTCTTGCACGGTCTTATGCTGAAATAATGCATGAGAACATATCTGTTCCAGGTAAAGCTCCTATTGATTTCCCAGACAAGAAGATGATTGTGGAAACTAATGGTCTTCTGAAGTAGAATGATTGTGTTTGCTGAGTGGCTTGGTGCCACATGTAAAATGGTCCTGCTTCCTATTGATATTTTGTAAGACTAAATTAGTCTCTTTCACATCAAAGAGATTCTTATTAACTCTGTTTCAAAGCCTGTGAAGGCATGTTTTATCAAAGGCTTTATCACTACAGTGGAAGCGGATTTTCTAAGACACCCTATTGACATCTTGAGTCAATTATTCTGTTAAAGCTGCTTGTATGGTTTTCAGAACATGAACRTTATAGTATTTTTCTGGCATGCTGAAGGTTTTTATGTTACTACCTACATTATTTATTTCAGAACTGCAGAGTATTTGAGGCTGTAGTGTGCCTCTGTAGATGGTCTACTTCACCTCTCCTCCTCAAAGCAGTATCACCTAAAGCTGGTCACACAAGTTCTTTTCCAGGTAAGTTAGGAACATCCCAGAGGATGAAGAGTCCACAGCCTGTGCCAGTGTTTACCCTCACAGTGAAAGGACCACCTCCTTTGGCCATCCTGGTGATGCCATTAATGCAGCCCAGTAGACAGCTGGTCTCCTTTGCCACTGGGCATGTTGATGGCTCATGGTCAGCTTGTTGTCCATCAGCTCCAAGTCATTTTCTGCAAAACTTCTTTCAAGCCAGCCAGACCAGGCCTGTACTGGTGCAGGAATTAGCAGTATCTGTGTTTATGCCCTGGAACAATGTGAAGTGGATTAAACATTTAATTGTGTGACATCTGGAGGAACAAAATACACTGAGAGTATTTTGCTGGCTGAAGACCACTCCCTTATTCTTCTCTACTTAGCCCTGAATAAGGCCACGWTGCCTGACCTTTCTTTGTATGTT
The DNA here is from genome assembly GCF_030028575.1 of Malurus melanocephalus. Taxonomy (NCBI): domain Eukaryota; kingdom Metazoa; phylum Chordata; class Aves; order Passeriformes; family Maluridae; genus Malurus; species Malurus melanocephalus. Next base: position 378,958 of record NW_026623524.1, read on the forward strand.
GTGTGCCTGAAGTTGACTTGTCAATTTATAAAAATCTTCCTTGTTTTAGGGATCCCAAAACTACACAGGATACCCAGGATGCAGTCTCACATGATGTGTACAGAAGAATCACCTCCCTTAAGCTGTCTACTTCACTTTTTCTAATGTAGCCCAATAATGCACTTGACCTTCATTGCTCACTTTTCTGCCCAACTGATCTTCTTCAACCATTTTGTTACCCGATGATATTCCACCCCAGACACACGACTTGCATTTTGCACTCGTTGAACTTTTTGAGTTTTTCCAGTCAGCCCATTCCTCCAGTTTCTTGACAGAGACACTCCATGTTCTCTTGCTGCCTCCCTGAACAGCAGCCCTGCCCTCAAGCATCCTGGTTTTACGATTTCCCACAGGCTTCCTCAGGGTGCGTTCTCTTTGTTCATGTTGTCCATAAGAATATCCTTCATTGTAGTGATCCCTAAGGAAACCAATACCAGCTGCGCTTCATGCCATTGACCACAATCCTTTCAATGCAGCAGTCCAGCTAGTTTTCCACCAGCATTACAGTCCACCGACTGAAACCATATCACCACTTTGTCTAAAGGGTACAATAAGAGACCACCTTAAAAACTGTAGCAAAGATAGAGTAAATGACATCMAGTGCTTTCCCATTAGCTGCATAACTGATCATCTCATCGTAGAAAGATATTAAGTAGCTCAAGCAGAGTCTGCACTTTTCAAATCAGTACTGATTAAATCAGTACCCAGTCACCTTGAGTCCACCATATGCCCTAGATGAGGATTCCAGGAGGATTTGCTCCATAAACTCCTCACTGACATTAGAAGGTCTATTTTGTAGTTCCTCAGTTCTTCTGACTCTTCTAGGTCTGATGTTTGTATTTTACCTGTCACCAGGAGCCTCCCATGATTGCTGCAACCTTTCTAAGGTCCTGTAGTGTAGCTTTGAGGTGACACTAGCCAATGCCCTCTGCACTACTGAAGAAAACCCTTCATCTTAGATGCTGTGCTTTAGGATACCTAGTTCTGCTTCTCTCTCCTGTACACATACATATTAAGAAAGAGAGAAAAGTACAGGTTAATGTAAAGAAATTCCAAGCCAGTGATAGAAAAATATATATCTTCCGGAACATTTTAGAAGAGGACACAACTTAGATTCCTGAACTCTCTGAAGTCAAAGGGAGTTTTGCAATTTACTTCAATGGATTAAAAATTTCACTCACACATATTTATGATTGTAAAATTTGGAACTTAAGCTGCCTTTCAATCAAGTGTAGAAATTTATTCGAATACTGTTTTTAGAGAGAAAAAATAATTGGAACTGGAATACAAAAAAGAACTGAAAGATAGGAGCATTCACAGCTTTGGGTTTTATTTTCTGTAAACTCCTGTCTAATTCTGTTAAATAYGGTGTGACCTTCATGAAAATTCATTTCAATTTTTTGATTGACAGCAGGTCTTTATAATGGGTTAATTGTAACCCATTCATGTGAGTTCATTCATACAACTTTGTTTGTATATAGAATTTGTTAATACTTAAGCTAGATCCAGCTAAGAACACAAAAAGAAAGAAAATGTTTCCTAAATATATACTACACTAGTCACATTTACTGAACTGTAAGACATGCTTCTATAAACACCTAGAAAAAGGAAAGGATTAGTTTTGATCCCAGTAAAATAGTAAATTCAGCTGAAAAGACATAGAAATGATTATGCTAGAGCAACTGGGCTCTTAATCTAGTCTGTTTAATAAAAACTGAAAAAGAACACATCCTATTTTTAATATTTGCAAATTGCTTGGTTGGAGAGAATTATTTTTGCTGTTGGCAACAGTTTTGTTAGGATCTGGTTTTTTAAACTTCAGTTCTGCAACACTTATTTAGAACCAATGTGTTAACATTTGCTTTGCTTGTTCAAATAATGCTTATTTTACTTCATTATAAGCCTTGTCTGATTAACTCAGAGAATTTTTTTTCACCTTGTACCTTAATATAAAAACTAACAGTGATGATGTGACTTTCTCATTAACTTTTCCTTAGGGAGCAATAGGTCTTGTTTTGTTACCTGGCATGGAGGAACTAGGCAAGAGACTGAGACAAAGAGCATTTTATCATGGACTAGTATGGCATGTGCCATCTTCGTACCAYACCTATCACATGGACTTCCTTCTTGAGGATCTTGAGTGTGTCCAGACAGTCAGTGCAGAACCCATGCTGAAGATCCTGCTGGAAAGGCAAATTTCTTTGGTGACGGTGTGTCTCCAGACCTTTCCTGGAGTCTCAAAGAATTCCTCAGAATGGTGTAGTATACACATTTCTTTCCCATTGTAAAAAAGGGTATGGAAACCTTTGYGATGCTCTCATCTGTTTGTGTGATTAGATCATTGCAGGGTCGTAGTGTTTGGGTAGGGCAGGATTCAGTTACCTAAAAGTAATTTTGCTGGTAGCGTTTGAAACACTCCGTTGATCTAAGCCCACTATGTGGGGCTGGAAAAATGATACATTTCAGAGAGATTTGTATTCTTCCTGCTTCTCTGTATGAAACCCAGGGTACCCAGTGGCAGGTAAAATAAAATGGCCCAAACTTCCACCGCTGCACATCTAAATCCTATATCAAATGGCTGGCACCTGAATCACTCTTTAGTCTCGGGGACAGTGTATGCATTTGTGCAGAATAAAGCAGCCTAACCACTTAGATTTTGGTAGTCATAACCTCTGATTGAATTCTGCTCTGGTTGCCTTGACTCCCATTTAAGACATCTCTTCCAAAGTGAGATTCACCTGCACTATTTGGTATGTTTGCCTTCAGATATTTTGCACCCTTAAACCTATGGTTTCTTGTTAGTTGTTACTGAGGGATGCCACAGACGTGTCTGATATTTGCATATTCCATCCCATTTGTATTTGGTGGCTCAGYGGTGCAGCTAAACAATGCAGATTGGTTTTGACACAGAAAGTATTGAATCTTGTTGTCACCAAGATGCATGATGCATCAGATTGTCTTCCAAATAATGAGTAAAAGATTCTGTCATAACTTCCCTTCATGTTTTGTAGATTAAAAAGCATTCCAATTATTTTTTATGATGTTTTGATGTTATTACTTATCACACCTTAATTATAGCTACTTACATTGCTTTTCCAATTTCTGTCTCTCATATTTAGCATGTATTATTCTTGTCTGAGTAATATTGACATTGTGCAACGTAGTGATTAAGTAAATATGGATGTTTCTGTGATTTAGAGCTTCCCTCTAGCTAAAGAGCACTGGAAAAGAAGCAAAAAAGAATAGAAATTGAAAATTCATTGCTCAAACATCAAGAACTTGTTAAATTTCTCACTCAGGAGAACTGGATGTAACATGCCTACATTCAAAAATTAAACCCACTGTAAGAATATAGAGCAGTGTGAGGAGTAAATTTCCCCACTTTTCTCATTCTTTATTATATATATATGATATCTAGATGTAGCTACATGSTCTCGTTTTTATTTAGGATTTGCAATATTTTTAATGTGCAAATAGTTCCTGAGATACATATGTATATATAACTGCTGCAGTTTTTGTTCAGCATAGTAATCCTACTCTGATGTAAAAGCTTTTTCTTTCATTAATAAGGATTTACATTCTCAGTGTGGAAGGACCAAGAAAGATATTATTTGTCATTAGACTGATTTTATATTAAGCCAAGTTATATTAATCATCTTGCAGATATTCTCAGCATGTCTCAAAGTAATTAAGTATGTACCTTAGGATATGAAGTTTATTCACAGATTTTGATTTAGCAGCTTTGCCTGTAGTCAAAGGATCAGAATATCAGTAGAAAGCTGAAGAAGAAAACACTGTGTGAAGAAACACATCCTACTCCATTGGAAATGGTAAACAAGTAAGAATGAGRACAGAAAACACAGATTTGCTTTTGGACCTACTTAATTTCCGTAGTCCATTTCTAAAATCAGTCCTTCGCCACCTATCTTAGTGCTAAGGATTGATTAACCAATGCATTTTTAAATTCTCAGACTATTTAAATCAGTTAACATAGGAAGTTTTTGGCATAATTCTGCTGAAGAACTGTATGTTCTTTTTTGATTAAAATTTCAAATGCAAAGCACTATCTTATCTAAATAATATTAGATAAAAACAGACTTATCATGCATAATGCCTTAAGTCTGCTTTGGAAATGGAAAAGTCTCATGCATAATTTCTTATAGAAGTGGAAAATCATGCAGTGCGATTATTCTTTAAGAAAATCAGGAAAATACCACAACAAGTGTTTTACAAGTGTAATCAGGCTTTTTGTTGTTGACTACAGTGGTGAACATGTAACAAAGGAGCTCTGCTTTTACCTTTTTGTTCTTTAGATGGAGTTGGAAGAGTCTCTCCCTGTCCTAAGGTCCTGTTTCACAGGCTGCTTTCCAAGGACTCACTGACCTTGGCAAGAATGAGGTACAGTATTTCTGTAACTGCAAAGGAATGGTACATCAGTTTGTTGGATCCACACACACATGTTTTATTTCATTGTTGACATCTAAAGTAACTAAGACTCTAAAGTTCAAAACTAAAATTCTCATTTAGAATGAAAGATTGAAAGGCATACATGCAAAACGCAGATCAGCAGCCTTAACTGATTCTGTCAGAMGTGTCGAAGTGGTCTTCACACAGAGAAACTGGTTGCTGTAATGGTAACACAACTGGAAGCATCAGAGGTGAGAATTCCATTTTGTGACAACAGCAAGGGCAGGCTCAGCACAGATGGGAAAAGCATGTTCCCTGGCTGTRACTTTTTGCTTGATCATGCTGCCTACAATGAAGCCCTAGTGCATATTTGGACCACGGATAGTAACAGCCATCACTTCTACATGTTTCTTCAAATTTCCAGGTAACTCTATAGTGTATACACTGTAGATAATGAGCAGATGGTTTTGCCTGTGTTTTGGAAATTTGCGTATGGATGATTCAGGTAAGAAGAAAGCKTCAAATCTTATTTGCTATGGTTGTATGACCATGCCTGCCTCCTCTTTCATAGCACTTTTTATTGTAAGACAGAAAAAAAAATTGTGTATCCATAGAAGCCCTTAGAAGATAAGAACATTTTCGTCAACCTTGTTTTTTTGCTTCATTTACAAGTGTGTGGTATCTCTGCCTTGTCTGTCCCATTTTCTCTCACTAAGTCTCCCCAACATTAGGGGCTGGCTGCTTCCTTCATGTCCCACACTTTGACCTTTGAGAAATCCAGTAACTGCTCATTTTCTTTCTTTGCACACGAAAAGTTTTTGCATTGACAACTTATTGATCAAGAAAATGTCAAAACAGAGAGCAAGATATGACATTTTAGTACAACAGAATTCAATAATCCTTTTTGTGAAATTTCCCTGAGCTGGAGAATTCTAATCTAAAATGACAGTGGAGGACAGAAACAGATGTATCAGTGGAGCATAACAAATCCACAGGAAAGGCTTAGTTTTACCGAAATTAATTTAGTATTTTATATCTGCAGTCTTTCTAAGCAAAGTCACCTAAGGAATAAAATTGTCACAACCACAAAAGATGCTCATTATGAATCAGAAAATTATTCTGAGCTGAGACAGATTTGTTTCAAAAGTGTGAGATTGGCAACACTGAAAGTAGCAGTTCTGTGTGGTATTTTAAGAAATATTTCTTTTGTAATGGCAGACAAATTTCAAAAACCTTTGAATTCAGCTTGCTGGTCCAGATAYCAGCTACCCTGCCCTTGGCTGCGAATCTGTGATGTGAAGACAAAAGGAGAACTATTAATACCAATAAATACTAATGTATTCAAAGAAATTAATTTCCCAACATTTTTCCTGTTGCCTTATCTTAACCTAGATGCTTTAAGCATAAATAGTTGGAAGGAACATTCTGGCTGAGTGGTTCATCATTCTCTGCAGAATTTGTTGCTTCCTGTGGCAGTGTGTAGGGGAGGTGCCYCAGACCTCTCAGAAGAGAATGGCTGCACGACAAGAGGCAATAGCCAAAAGTTGCAGTGGGGGAAGCTTTGACCAGATATTGGAAATAAAAAGAATTCTGTGAGGGTGATTGAACATTGGCTCAGGTTATCCAGAGAGGCTGAGAATCTCCATTGTTGGAGATGCTCGGAACACAATGAGACAAGGCCCTGTGCTTGCTGAGCTAAYTGACCCTGCTCTGAGTGGGCTTTGCACTGGACCACCTGCAAGATCCTGTCCAGCTTCAGTTGTTCTTTGATTCTCTGGATCCAAGGCTAAGCTAAACCTATAAGCTTTTTCTTACCTGGTTATCTGCTCTATCTTTTGATCTTTTTTTTTTTTTTTTTTTTTTTTACAATCTAATACAAATAAGATCTATCTAAAATTTATACACAACTCTTGGGCTGTTTTCCAGCCTTAAATTCAAACTTCTTGTCTCCATTGTTGAATATCTCCAAGGTATTATCCTGTTTATGTTATCATCTCTGTCAAGAATTAATGTGTTCCAGTTCTCTCTGACCTAATCCACTAGATTTATCCCACATAAAGTGCAACTGAAAAAATTTAAATCTCCCTGTTCAAAGGAGCCAAGGGTTTGATTCTTTTATTTCAGAAAAAGCCTTTGATCTAATGAGCTAAACTCTTCAAAAAAGTTTGCATAGGGTCAAAACTTCTAAGCAGGACTGGAATGGTTTTTTAAATTGCAGTTGCACCAGTCAACATTAAGAAATAGCAACAGAGACCCAGAGAGCCTGGTTTTGCCACTGGTAATAACAACACAATAGGAGTATTTCCTCTATGAATATCATAATATATGTCACTGAGCTGTAGACAAACTTTTCTAAAAATCAAGTAAATCTAGCAGATCTTAGCAAAATTCATTGTGATAAATTCCTSTTGTTACATATTAAATCAATATACCATAGAACATATTTTGAAGACTGGATCTACAGCTGAGAGGCAGAGGGCAATAAATACTTGGGAGCTAGAGTTAATAAGGAAGAACATAAAATTGCCTGTGCAGCACARTGAGTTCTTCAGATTCTGTCTGGCTTTCTGGAAACCGAGAATTCCAGCAAAGAATACAGATTAAGGGAGAGCAACTTAAATGTGTGTGTTTCAGACAGACATATCTTAGCAACCATGATTTTTAAGGAAAAAAAACATTAAACTGGATCAAAGGTGCAGTGAGTTTTGAGTACTGAAATGACTATTTTTTATGACACAAGATTTAAATAACTTGTTTAAAAAAATGCCAGACCATAGTGGGAAAGTTTGTGAATGACTGAATCAATAAAAAGAATGTTTTGTTAAAATGCTGTCTTCCTAAATAAGCTGCTGAAAGTAGGATGGGCAAAGCTATTAACAACGTATTGACACATGCAAAGTCATATTTCAAGGGACAACAAATTTCCTCACTTGCCTGTTAGTCTTGCTGTATGTTGCCAACACTTGAGAAGGTACTTAGTCACTCTGAATATATTTTATAGGGAATACTGCTTAAGTAACAGACATTAGAGTTGTTTACCCCAGTAGAAACGAAAATTTGTGAGGTAGCTTGGTTTATGGATGACACCCAGAATGATTGGTATAAAATTTCTGTTTGTAATGCAATAAAGATTGCATATAAATAGAATAATTTTATATAAGGAAAATGTTTTTGTTTTGTTTTCTTGAAGATCATTACATTAAAAGTATTTTAAGTAAAAAAAAAAAAAAAAAAAAAAGAGCAGGGAAATGATCAGTTATCAGTGAGGGGAAAGAATTTCTGCAGACTTCTCTGTAGCAGCTCAGCATATTTAAAAATCCTTTTAGGTTGCCTGTAGTACAACAGATCTTAATCACAAAGATCACATATTTATATATCTCTATCTATACACACATACACACACATAAATGTATATATAGGTCATCACGGCACACTGAGCAAAGTTACAGAATTTCATCAAAGAATGCAGAATTTTTCCTTGAAAATAATTTTGCTAATTCATTTTCTTCCCCATTTTATTTATTATMCATTTCTTTACAGCCCTGTATGGAATCAGTGACCGTGTCTTTACTTAAATGATTTAGTGTCCAGATAACCCRCTGCTGATAAGCATGATAGCGAAATTTCAAATAGCAGCATCTAAATTGTGTGCAAGTAGAGTGTGATTTAGGAAGCTGGTTTTAGTGGCCAGTTCAATATCTGCCCCATATACAGATACCCAAATCCAAAASTTTTCAACTGAGTTTTATTCCTTTGCAAATGATTGTGGGGAGGAGAGGGCAGCTGAATAAGACATCATCTGCCATTTCATATCTGTCCAGGATTTTCTTTCCTGAACCTCATAAAGGTACTGCTGCCAATCTTTTGAATCAAAATTCCCACCTTCCACATTCCAGGATTGTCAGGGGATTAGTTGAAACCATTGTGATTTGCTGTTTTTCACAAGTCTTTCATAATGAAATCTATCTTTGTTTGCAAGTGTGCTTCTTCCAGCTCTGATTTTGCAAGGGGAACATACTTCAGGGCAAATAAACTGGCAGAGCTCAGGAAGGAGCTCAGTGTCTGGTTTATTATATTTTAAATGCTTTTTTGTTGAAACTGTTTTGTCTTTTTTCAGATCTGATCACAAGCTCCCAGTACATAACAGCCCTCTGAAAAATCTTGCATTTATAAAGGAGTTTGTCCAGGACATGGTCAGGCTGTTTCATCACTGGGGAGTACTCTGAGAAGGATAAGTTGCCGAAGAAGGCAACAACTCACTGAGAAGCATTTTAGTGATGATCAGTTTCAACTATGTTTTGGAAGACAAAGACAGTGTTTGTCAATCTATTTAAAGAGTTTCCAAGGGAGAAGTTTAATGCATTTGTGGGAGCTGAGTTTCTGTTTTCACAAGTAAACGCTGTAAATCGTGGACACAAAGCCACAGAAAATGAGAAATAAATAGGTACATTATACTTAAAATTATGGGTTTGAAGTTTCCACATCACCTAGAAAATAATTATTTTATGTAATGGACATATTGCTGAAGATCCATAAATATTATTTTACCCTAGAGTTACTGCTTCTGTAATTGGTATGTATGAATAGTAAAAGTGTCTGTCAAATGTTAATCTTTCCACTTTCCTCCAGACATATCCTACTGGCCATCTCAAAGGGTAGTAAGGTTAAAATCTTGAAAAAGGATTTCCAAACTTCTTAGGCAGCCTTTTAAAATTATGTACTCTGTAGTTTATACGTTCAGCTACCTCCTCAGGAAAGACCATTCAGTTGCACTGGGGCTGAACCTACCTAGAGCAACTTGCACAATAATGTGTATCCGTTTTGGAAAAAAACTATTTTCCTTTGCAATAGGTCCAGCAGTTGACCTGGGGAGGCTGTATGCATTYGGACAGGTGTGTCAGTCTCCCAGAGAAGGATTTCTGTGTCTTTCTCTGTGTTTTCCTGGCTTTTAAATACTGTCTGTTCCCTTCTAGGTTTCCTCGGGAATCTTTCTGACTTGTTTGGCTTTTTCCTTCATCTGTGCTGRGAAATGTGAGCAAACTGAAGCAAGGAAGATTTGTTCCTCTGCATTTTCAGGCGAGGGGGGGGCTGTAGATTATGATAAACCTCTCTATCCAAAAAGGCCAACATAAAAGGAACCCAAACTCTTCTATGSTTCTGTGTTCAGCCAGCTGGGTGATACAGACTCTCTGGGAAGGAAAGAGTGGTAGGTGTAGGAGGTGGGAGAAGGGCAAACGTGCTGTTGAGTAGGTTGGGCTGTTTCACAGCTAGAACCACAGTTTTTTTGAACAGGAGAGAGCTCTAAATGCATTAGTGAGCCATTTGGTTCAGAGAAAATAAAAGAYGTGAAGAAATTAAAGAGAAAAAACAACCCCCCCCCCCCCTTTCACATTGGAACACATTGGATTTTCATTATAATCCATTAACCTACTCATAACCTTTCATTAGAGCCCTTGGGAGACTGGAATATTTTTGGCAATGTACTGTTATGAAAAATACAAGTTAAAAACCCACATAACTGCTCCCTTCCCAGAAATTGTAGCGGTCATAGAGAAATTTAAATATTTTCTCTGAGCATACCAAGGAAAGTGTGAAATTACAWGAACATCAGATATGTTTCATTCCATATTTGCATGATTTTTGTGAAGAATAAAAAATCCCCCCTAATTTGCCATAATTTGTCTACTTAGCACTCCGTACATAAGGTACACACATTCTTTTAAATATCTGTCATTAGAAAAAAATACTTACAGGCTGGGAGAAATAATGCAGTTTTAGTTTGGAAGGTAGTTCAAAAAATAGACAGGATTAAACACTGTTTGAAATGGTAAAGTCTTCCGATTGTCACAGAACTATTTCCTTAATTTTGATCAAGGCTTCTGCAGTGTGAAACAAGAACTTCCTGATCATTCTAGTTTACATGGTAGCACATTGTTTTCCAGTTCAGCCTGAGTCACTGATGTGATGMTTTGCATCATTTACCTTAATGTTTTTTAAAGGACCTGCAAGATGCCCATTTAATTACCTAAGCTACCATCTTCTTAACTGCTGTCAGGGATGACACCAAAGGTGATTGTGATTCACTGTGTGACAAACAATACCATCCATACTGTACTCAGCAGTTTTTTTAAACAGCTTTTAAAATAAGAAGTTCTAAATTCTCTGATCAAAACCTGTGAAAAGTGGATAATAATCTTCCCTGCATTTTTGCTAAACTTCTTACAATGTCATCATTATCCCACAGACCCCTTAAGAAATTGTGCATTAATCTAAACAAAGATTATTTTTTTTATTTTTTTTTTTTTAACAAAATGTTCCCTTCCAGATGCCTCTTTGAAGGCCATACATTTGACTTGGAAAAGGTGCTGCAAGTTTGTGGAGAAAGACTTCCAAATTTTCATCTAATTGGTAAGATTTTACCTCTGCTGAAATAATTCTGATTTCTCTTGTGGAAATTGAATGTTCCAAATTTAATACTGAGAGCTTGCGTTTTTTAACATGTAAAACTATGGATGTTCAATGTTTTACTGACAGATGTTGTTTGAGCCATTGCWGAGATGCTATAAAAATATAGTAAAAGATATCTGAAAGACATTAGTACATACTAATAACACTAGTACCATAATTATGGTCTTAAAATACATCAAAGTTTCATTTTTGCTTGACAATGACATCTCATTAAATAAATTAATACATTTTGCTTTATGGTCATTTGTTATGAATGACAACTTTTAACTGCTTCAGCTCTGAAGTTGGTTTTGCCACACAGAGAAATTCACGTTGAAAATATGCTGATAGGAAGCCTCAGATAGAAATATGCCCTATTTTTTTTTTTTTTTTAATTCAGTAATTTCTTGTAGCTGAGAGATGCTTCACAAATTAATTATCAGAACATATATCTTGTTGCAGCAATATTCTATCCTTCTTTCTGTAAGCTATTTTTATGATTTCCATCAGCCTTTCCYGAGTTCAGAATTTTTAATATCAGCTGCTGGGTAAGAAAATTTCATTGATTTTCCACAAGGTGGCACGTAAGAATCAGTCTGACTGTATTTTAATTAATGTAATTCACTTAATGTACACTTGGTAAATGTCAAATGCCTGTGCAAACTCATGAAACCCAACCAAACTAYGTTCCTAGTACAGAGTGTACTGTAAAAGGCTATTTAAATACAGCATAGCAAGTGCTGCTCTATCACTACCTGAATTATGGAATCGACTACTGTTGTAGAATAACTTATCAAAATAAAATATAACCTAAGCATGACACAGTTGTACCATGAAATTAGATTAAAAACTGATTCACATTAAGAGATTCCGTGAAGTTGTCCAGGAATTAATTTAGGAGGAATTATTTATTCATGATTCAATATGATTTATTCATGCTTACATTTTATGAAAGACAAAAARCAGTATTGATATGTTTCTTTAATGTAGGTAAATAATTTTTGAAGTGAGCATTTAGTTAATAAGAACTCTTAATACAGCCATATAATTTGTGACTTCCTATGCAGTTTCTCTGCTAGAGAACTTCCTACTCAAACAAAAAAATAGTTCTGATCCAAGTTGCCACACAAACAGAAACTTGTTGACTATCTAACAGTGTTAAGCTAGTGAATGGTATCTTCCGGTGCTTCTCCATGTACTCTAAATTTCCTAGTATTACAGTAAAAGAAAAAAAATTGCTGATCTACCACCACTAAAGTTGGTACTACAGGATTTTTTCCATCTCATTTAGATACCGAATGGACAATAAATCTGATAAACTCTGTGCTTGTAACAGATTTTGAACAAAAGAGGATTTTGCCATCCAAAAGCAGGCACTGATGCATTCGATAGTAAACTGTAGGCTCATACAGATCCTACCTGGCATTTTAACCAGACTGCAARCACTGTACACAAGGCATCTAATTTTGCAATCACTCTGCAGTGGATCTCTGTCTCTTTCTATAAATGTGAAACACAATCTAGCAGTATGTGGCAATGTCCTCAAGTCCATATCAAAGACATATTATTGCCTCCTGTTATGAAATGTTCCCTGAAATTCCATGAAAATTCTTGCCTTTTAAATTTTATTCTTCAGAAAGATTATTTTCCCATGGTTTGTGAAGAGCAACATCATTAGGGGAAATCTATATTGTATTTATGCCATAGTGAATTAGAGAAATATGTACCAGGGATGAGAAGAAAAAAATCAACCCAACATGTCTTTGATGACCAAATTCTAAATCCAAGATAATTTTCATAAGTAACAGAGCTAACTGCATTGTCTGAAACACTTAGTATTTAGTATTGTCTGAAACACTTAAGCCAGGAGAGTGTCAATAGTGAATTGTTGAACTTGATCCTTGGTCTGTGATTTAACAACTCTAGAACTGATTATCACTGAAATGAATCCTTTTTCAACTAAAACTCTCAGAAGGTCCCAGAGGTGTCTCTGTGCTTGAGGCCCTGAAGGAAAGGACTTTCCAAGTTTGTTGTTGGAATTTTCCCTGTATTTTGTAGAGAAAAAAAATAACATTCAAAGTTCCCATATGCCATCATTCTAGGAAACAAACTTTTCAGGCAGTGTAAAAGAGAAGACAGGAGATGATAGGGGGATAGACAAGCACTTAAGAAYTCTACTGAACTCAGGCACAGTGCACAGAGCTCTACATCCAATGACGATGGATAGTCTTGTGCACAGTGCAGCTGCTGATCTGCTCACATTACTGACTGGGAGACACTTGCTTCCTTACCCAAGCACATCACACTGACAGCTGAAGGGCAGTTAGCAGCACTAGTGGCAGAAGGATTTATGATTTYATGCCTGTGATGACTGATGTTTGCCATTTTTCACTAGAACTGCTCCCTTAAGCTGTGATACAGAATTCAAGCAACCGTTAATTCTTTCTTCTGAAAGAACTGCTGCTTCAACCACTGCCATGTGCCCATTTGCACTTCTGGAGGTGAAGAGGTACTGTATTTGTTTCTATTGGCAGAAGATGCCATTCAATTTTTATTTTGAGGGACCAACTCATTTGCTGGCTGTCTCAAGATGTTTGCAACTTAAAATAAGTAAAGAACTATCAGGGGTTGTAGTTCTAACCCCTTATTTCCTCACTTTCCCTATGCACAACAGGCTGAAGCTGGGGCMGCAGAGGTGTGAGATGCAGCAGAGAATGGATTGGCTGCTTTTAAAGCTCTTTCTCCACAGTATGCCAGAAGCTGTGTGTGCCTCCTTGGAATATTTTCACTGCATAGACTTTGTACCTTCCTCGAAAAAAAGGAAGAGTTACTTTCCTCATTATATTGCTAAAACAATTCCAAACTATTACAGCCCCAAAAAGGATTGGCCAGTGTGCAAAGCAGCYTGCTAGCTTTCTGAAAAATTGCAATTATCAGTAATTAAGTAAATAAGCCACTGCTATAATGTTCCTGAGTTGCTGCATGACAAGTTTTGTAACCTTATCAACACTTCTGTGCAATCTATATGAAGGATTCCCATTCACTTAATGATTACTCCAAAGAAATTTCAACCAGAATTATGCTGCTAAACACAAAAGTGTAGAAGTCTAGTTAATGTAATTACCTRAAAATCTTATAGTAATATTATGGTAATATCAAAATATTTGAAGCAATATTATCCATTTACATGCTGAAAAAGAAATTCAGCATTGCAGTTTAACTGACCCTTTATAATTAAATAGAGGTAAATGTGCTGAATAAAATGTGGGTGACAAACAAATGACTAAAACATTTTTTAATTTTCTGTCTCCGTGGAAAAAGAAAAAAATTTTATTCTTAATAGCAGTTGTTATTCAGAGGATGTATAATAAGAATGTAAAGCTAACAAGCTGACTACTTTGCACTTCATTATTGCTATGAACATGGCCCTAAAACAAAACAAATGTTGACATACTCTCCTGAGTTTATTCATTAAACAAGCTGACTTGTTTTTCTGCTTTCTGAAGAGATAGATCAGCAGACTGAAATGTCACATTCTCAAACATGGTACATATAGATAATGTTTGTGATGTCAGAGAATTATATTACTGCTAACCCACCAAAACATAAGTAGGAAAGTGAGTTTTTAGTAACATCAATTTTGTTTCTCTCAGCCTTTTCAGTAGTGTTAGTCCTATTCATACCTTTGTTATTGATTTTAAATGTCATTAGAGCACACCTGTAGAAATGCCTTCCAAATCAGATGTGTCTTTCTTGATGTGAAAAAGGCAAACTTTGAATGTTTGCTCTTAATAAGATAGCTTTCTGTTGACATACAGCATAGTTTTAAACAAGCTGTAAATTTCTGTCAAATTGCTAGTGTCTTTCTTCTGTGGACCATCTCAAAGTATCTTCACATTTCTTTCACATTTTATCATGCTTCAGCCAGGTGCTTCAAGAAGAATTCTGTGACTCTTCCTTTTACTGCATTTGCTACATTTGTATTTGATTTTTATTTTCCTCTTTAATACCAGGATGAAGGAATGRAGGCCGCTTTGTGAGGTCCATCCGTATCCTCTGTGATTCTCACTGTGTCACCCTAAAACATTTGCTGGAATTTAAATAAGTCTAAAACTAAAATGGGATTTTAGAAAAAAAATTATTGGGTTATACCACATTTCTAGATTTCAGAATTCAAGTTCCTGGTCACTCAGACAAGAAAATTATATCAAAATAATATAATGCCTGCCTTGGTGTCAGGATCTGAAGCTGGTAACAACTCTGTCTTTGATACTGATGAAATAGTTTCTAGTAGTTCATAATAATGCGTTTATTGAGTACATTTATTGAGTTTTTAATTAATTTCAGTATTTTTGTAATGGCAGAGGCTGTAAAATTGATATACTGAGCCAAACCTTATTTTGGTGGACTGGCTATGGGGATTACTAGAGATACAACTTTCTTTTTTTCCAACCAGTACTACAAACATAGAAATCAACAACATAGAAATTCTGTGTGTCAATAATTTCACATTTCTGCCTCTTGGTGATAAGCCAAATTTTATTTTTCATAGCTTTGTATACATTCATATGATGGTCAGTGGAGGTAACTTGTCACAACATTCTGTACATTTTGTCTAAAAGAAAATTTCTGTATTAGAAAAAGGAGATTTTCAGAATAAAGGATTTAAATTGTCTCTTCAACATATCTGTATCTGAGCCCTTATAAATCCTCCTTATGAAAGCTGAGTTCTCTYCTGCTTTGACTTAAATGATTTTTGTCACTCAGGCTTGGGTTGGCATCCATCTCATCCAATCATGTCTATAGACTGGAAGGAAACATCTGAGCTACTACCTCAAACTCCAAGTGTTGTCAAGGGAGAAAAGCAACAATTTTCTAAGCCAAATCTGGCCTATTTCAAAAGGTCATATTAGAAAGAAATAAGGTATGACATAAAAAAGCTTATTTCTCTCCCTTGTCTGTCAGAGGGATTATTGATGATACCTCAGATGTGGAAGTCTACAGGATAGACCCTTTGTGTTACTGGCCTACAGCTATGCCTTCACCGTCTAAAGAAAGAGAATTGGACAAAGTCTTTTGGAATTGTAGATGTTTGACTTACCTGACTGTTATACTTGAAGAGTTCATCRTTTATTTCTGGGCCCAAGTGAGATCTCTCTCTGCTCTGCAAAAGCCTGATAGCAGATGCTGTATCAGAAGTGCTGCAGCTTGCTCTCCTAGACTGTCATGGGGAGGGCTTTCCTGAATACCAGCACTCTGARGCTCAACAGCTTCAGTGGGTTTTGTTTTGCCCAAATGCTGCATCCAAACCAGGCATTCTTTTTGTCAGAGGAGGAAAACCAGGCATTTCCAGGATTCCTCAGATCTAGTTACCTTTTAACCTTAGGATAAGACAAAAGCCTGAGAAATTCCTGTAGGAAAGTAGTTCATCTGCTCCAAATAGCTAAGTCAGCTCTCCACGTAGCTCAGCTCTGAAGGAAGACCTGCATTCCAGATGTCCGTAGGCAGGTGAGATGAATTCTTACAAAATCCTTGCAGTACAATGAGACAGATATCTTGACCTTGAAATTCTATTTTCTTGAGTGTTTTCCTCATTCTTTTACTACATCTTTGCTTTAACTTATATATACCCTATGAATCTTGACTCTCTAACGTTGTTTCCTCCAGGAATTTCTACATTCAGAGAAGCCATAAAAATGTCCTTACTCCATTACTGATATGCTATGACAATGTAAGCTTTTGAAAAGAGTCTGCAATCCCTTTCTGAACAGCCCAAGTCAGAATCCTATTCTTCAGCTGAAGGCCTAGAAAATAAATCAATCATAAAAGCATAGGGATGGTTTATTTCTCAGTGATGCTCTACATATGCCAGATATATATTTATTTTTAAGCTTACCAATAACCTCAGTTGTAGGAAATATTCTTTAGAGATGAACATCCCAATGTTGTAATATTTTTCTTTGATTTAGTGTATTAAAACTAAGCTATTAGTTTTCTGTGCAATCCATTTTGAATGATGATTACTGTCTTTCTATAAAGACAAATAGCCTTGAAAAACATGTTTTAGAAATTCTGTCATGACAAGAAAGATTTGAATCAGTAYGGGGTAATTACATTTCTTAAATGCTTTTCCATTCCAGTATCAATTAGGAACATCGTGGCTTTATTCCACTATCTCATAGCACTTACCCAGAAAATAGTTTGTCTTTTTAATGCTTTCTGCTGTAGAGTTGTGTATTTATGATTACACATGATTATGAAACCTGAGTGATTAAATTCTAAGAATTATTTGGACTCCCTTGACTCCTTGAAAACAAACATGGTAATATATTGAAGCACAGTGTCTGTACTCCATTGTAGCTCTCATCTTGATACTTGCTATTTAGACGTAAAATGTGTGATATGTGAACTTTGTAAAATCATTTTTTTTTTCTTAAATAAACAAATAGCCACTATGTAGATAGATACATTTCCAGAATGAGCTTCTATTGTTGTCAACAAAGAAGACYGAATTGCCTACCATATAAATTGCCATTGAAAGGAAGTCTTTCATTGTGTGTGAAACACACATATTTTTGCAAGTACCTCTATGGATTATAGAACATTATACTTTAAATTAGCAGGGATTTATCAGAGCAGGAGTATGGTTTCACATGTGTGTTGTCCTTTTGAAGCCAAATGTTATTCCTTGATCAGTTTTCACCCATATATTTAAGTAGGTCACTAGTCATTATCTATTTATGTTATGCCAGTTCAGAATAAATTTCTACATTTCACTGATAGAACTATATGCTTCAAACACTCTAGAGTAAGATACATGAAAACACTTATTTATTTGGGGAAGTAAATTATCCATGTCTGATTAAAATGCCAAATGGAAAATGGATCACAATTCTGACTGATCTAATTTCTTTAAATCCACTGCTGTTCTTAAAGGGGCAACTCCTATCATTTTAACTGTCCATGCGTGTACACTCAGCCTTTGCTGGAAGGCATGTGTAGTGTTTGGTGACTCAATGATGATGATGATGATGATGTCAAGAGGCCTGGAGCCTTCATGCACTTGCTACTAACACAGTTCAAAACCCAAAYCCGGGGTCAAATGCACCCTCAGAGTTTAAAAGCTGTGATCCCTTCTGTGAGCTGAGCTTGGCAGCTGAGTCTACCCAGGTGTGACATGCAGAGTGAGCTACAGTGCAGTGACCAGAGGCTGCTTTACGTCACACACCCGTGATTTGGGACCCTTGAGGCTGCTGTGACTGTGAATTTTCTCAGCATTCCTGCTAACATGTGTAAGGGCAATACCTGTTTCTCAGCCTCCTCAGCACACACCTGCCACCTCACAAACTGTCAGATGCTCATGCTAAAATATGAATACAAATTTGACATAATTAAGTTCAACTTATAGCAATTTATTTTCTCTTATCTTTTGCTTGCACTTTGCTTCTTGTGCATGAAACCTGAGGAAGATCCTTGCTTATCTGAAAACTAGTCTGTTTATCTGCTGATGTAACTTGGTGTAATAGCAGACAGTATTTTCCCCTTCAACTTATACACTGTTTAAATGAATCTCCACAGAGATTTTTCAAAGTGTTAGCAGGTAGCTGAATCTTAGTGATCACACTGTTACTGTGGCTGTGAAACAGATGATAAAAATTAGTATTTACCTGACTAGTCTCAAAGGCTGTCTGGGAGGTTTGCAAGCTGCCCCGACCTACTTCTACTGCTTTTGGTGGGGCTGTCTGCATGATGGCCAGTCCTCAGTKCTTCTACTGGCACAGCACGTAGCTGAAGGGCACAGATGGGCAACACAAATGAACAGCACCTTAACACCTTTCTTTAAACATACACATTAGCAATATTTAAAACCGAATGGGGTGAGAACACCCAGGTAAAGTGTGATTATGTCACCTCTTGACTTTCTTTCATGACAACCTAAAAAGGGACAAAGTGTCCCTGAAAGCAAAGGCTAGTTCATGAGATGTATTCTCTAGAGTTATGGTAATCAACAAGAGAGTTAAAGAAGTTCAGCTATTTGTAACAAAAACACAAGATGAATGTGGTAACGGTCATTTCTCATTCCTTTAAAAGTTTAGTCATGCAGTTATTCAAAAATTCCTGAAGTCAAAGCTGGATTGGATTTATTTTGCATCAGAAGTCTGGTACACTCTGCTGCCAATTTTGTTGTTCATAAGTTTACATCTATAGAGCAGCATTTTGTGTCCTTCAGCTTTTAGAAGCAGGCAATTGCAAGATGCATTACCTTAGAGTAAGTGGCAGATCCGGATTTCTTCATAATTTAACATGATGAGCTCTTTTTATATCCATATGAAAAAAAAAGTAATTTCATGGATGTTTTGACAGTGCCCATCAGTTTTTTTCAGAAGGCTGAGGAAGCTTTTGATCTTTCCTGAAAATTAATGAACTATTGAACAGAAAAAGAAGTGAGAAAGAAAGAAAAAATCATCCTCATTTTTCCTCTGCCGATGTAGTAATTTCCCACAAAGAAAATAGGTTTATGTGGTGAATCGATACAGCAGATTTATTTCTCTAACAGAAAATCCAAAGCCAGTGAACACAGTGTAAACYACAGAACTACTACACAACAAATGGAGAGCAGGTGAACTCGGAGGAAGGAAAGCTTGGAGCGGCTTTGCTGCTTTGAAAGTTATAATGCGAAGTTTTACATTTCCTTGGCAATACCACCATCATCATTTATAATCATTCTGGTTTTACCATGTGGCCTTAATAACTCGTCTGATCTTCCAGCAGCTACCAGACACAGTCTCAGATTTACACTAGACAAGGGCTCTGCCTTACCGTYAAGTAAAAATATGACAAGGGTGAAACTAGTTGCTCTTTTGCTGGATGAGAGAGGATTCCTTTTCTTCCATAAAATTTTGGGTGAATATGAATTCTCATATATARTGTGTGTTATGTTATTTTCAAAACCTTAACTGGCATACTAGAAAACTTTAGAAAAACTCAGGTTAGCCCTTGTTTTTGTGTTCTAATGAAATACAAGTTAGCTCATGCAATTGGCTCAGCTAGAACTGGCCAGATTATTTTTTCACCAAAGTCATACAAAGAGGACAAGACTATTTTCACACCTGGCAGCATTTCTCTCCTTTATTAAAGTGAACCAAGCCAGCTGGAGAAATATTTATTTGGGGCTTGATCAGACTAGTTATGGACTTTCAGTTTTAAAAGTGAAGCATCCTTTTTGAGCTGGAGCCATTTTGTTTCTTATTGAGGTAAATTAATTTAGTGCTTGTATAAGCATTGTGCATCCAACTCTAATTTTTACTTAGGCTTTGCCCAGTGCTGTTCTTCCTCTGTCTTTCATGCAGGAGAAAAGATGACAAGGATTTTGGAAATCCTTAATCTTAATTGCTAAGACAAACACTCTTCAAATCAGGCCTCTTCCAGGTAGAGGACGCTAGGAAACACTCAGTCCCTGTAGCCTTTTAGTGCCTTTCTCACCCTGCCCTCTGAAGGGCAGGWTTGAACTGGGTTGAAAGTGAAAATATTTAATGAAGTTCCCTCCCGCTCCACTGCAGAGGCAGAAGGGAGAGTAAAAATTTATTTAACACTACAATTTATGGTTTTAAGATAAGATAATGTAATTGAGAGAAAATATGTATATGTTTTAGAAAATGGTTAGATAGGTTGAATAWCTTAAGTTGTAAAATAGATTTATTACTAAAAACTACTAAGAATATTACTGTACTGGGGAGGGGAATAAACATAGGGAAAAAATTATAAGAAGAAAATAAAAACGGATATTTTAAGATACTTGTTATTTTTGGGGGGAATTTGGGTTTTTTTTTTGGTTGCTTTTTTTTACTCTTTTTGTGCTTWTTTGCACGTAAAGGGGGGAAGGGATGAAAGTTTTAACATAGATTATCGTTTAGCATTATAGGAGAAAAGTTTTTAAAGCTTTAAAAGCTGTGGAAATTTTTTTTTAAGAAACAGTCAGTGTATAACTGCTGATGGTATGGGATTTTTTTGTTTTTTTACTTTGTGGGAGAAAGGAAAATAGTTTTTAAAGGATTTTTTTAAATTTTTTTTCTTCAGAACACAGCTTTTTAAGTATTTATTTGCTTCAGACATGGGGCAGGGGGKTATTTCTTTTTTCGTAGAATACAATTTCTTCTAAGAGCTAATTCRCTTTAGACGTGAGGAGGGGCTAAGCTTCTTTTTTTTTTCTTTTTGCTTATAATCAGTCTAGTCTTTAAAGGCAAGGGTTTTTTTCAGAGCAAGGTCGCTCTCTTTTCTATACAGGTTTCCTATTGAAGAAATAGTCTTTTCAAGAACAGCTTTTTTTTTATGTTCGGGCACTACAGCAACAATACTAATTTTTTCTTTACTGTGATTTTGTGTCTCTATTTTTTTCTTACATTTTTTCACCCTTTTCCTCTGTCTTCTTCCAGTACATGATACCAACAACCTAAAAACTAAATGGTGGCCATACTTTATCTTGTTTTGCATTCTTCTTAAGTACAAGAATATACATTATCACAGAGTTGTATGTGGCCCAGGCCATACATATGTATGTGGCCCMTATGTACGTGGCCCAGGCCTGACCAGCATCCTATTAACTTCAGAGCCATAATGGATTGTTTCTAAAACACAGGAGGTAGGGCTCCTTTTACTGGAGAWGAAGGAGAAAGCTTCTAGAACTTTGTCACAGGAGCCATCTTTGTAGTTTTTTCGGTCCCATCCCCCCACCACCAAAAACCAGACCRAGTAAAACCAGAACAAGGGGTAAATAATGTTTCTTGTGCTTTTTGCAGCTATCTGGAAGAAAACATTGGCCATGCCAGTTCTTGCCTGTCCTGTTCTACCTGGAGTTTTCAGGTAAGATGGGAGTCAGGAGGGTCACAGTGATATATACTGGGGTCTACACTGGGCACTGCAGAGCAGACCWGTATGAACTGACAGAGAATTGGACCAGAGGAATGATGTCCAGGTACAATRTAACTTCCAGGTCACACTAGAGCTGGAGTAGTTTTACATCAACCCAACTTTTGGATTTTAACTGAAGTGCCAACATCTTTAGATTTTTTTTCTCTGGTGGCATAGTCCCAGCAGTCAAAAGAATATAAGSAAGATGCCACTTTTTGGGTAATGATAATATTAGACTAGATAAGAACAGCTTCAAGCAAAACGTTTCTGTGTCCAAACGCTACTTATTTTCATCAGCCTTTCTCACTACTATATCAACATATTATGTCACTCTGCAATTTTTAGGTTAATATACCCATTTGATACCTTGTCAGTCAAATCAGTGGGACACTGAAAAGAACATTGAAAGGGTTTTTTTCCTGTTGCAGAATTAATTGCTCTTTAAGATACCATGGGATCTTAAACTGTATTGACAGTTACTAGATGTATATTGAGTTGATGACATGAGAATCTCCCAAGCCCAAGTGGAAGAAAAGCAGAAGAAAAGATCAAAAATAATTATGTTCAAGGAGAAGTGCTCATACCTTTGAGATAGATAGTTCAGCCTTAATTTTGCAAGAGATTTTTTCCCCTTTACATTGTGTACAGGACAGTTTCTAGAACTCCTCTTTTCTCCTGTGCATCGTTACCTTTATGTATGTACAGCAAGARTATGGAACTCTACAAGAGATTCTCAGGTCATAAAAGGACAGGCTTAAGCATTTACCTCCTGTCAAAACCAGTTGTATTTATGATAAAGATGGGATTTTTGAAAAGAAGTATGTAACACAGCCCTGGGGTACAAAGTGCTTAATGCATTGCCTTTATACACTACTCTTGGTTGTATTGGCTTTATTTAAGTGCACCCTAAGGCTTGCACAGAAAAAAAACCTTTTAAAATACATTAAAAATGGCATGTGTACCATCTGTGAGATACCAGGCATTTTATAGGAAAATGTGGATTTACTTTAAGAAAAGAGGTAAATCTATTTTAATAATTTTCAGCATTGTTCAACCCTGAATTTTTCAGCCGAGCAACACTCAGTTGCTAACAGTAATTGTACTAAGCAGGTCAGATAAGCAGACCCAGGGTCTCACAGAAGCATCAGTTTCTACCCTGAAGTGGTTAAAAGATTTTAAAAGACACACAGTAGAAGAAACAGGAAGATGGAAAAGGAGAAGAAAGTTGAAGCAGGCAGCCCAGAGACAGCGGGATTAGGCCACTTGAAAGGATTTATTTAATTGGGTGGCTAAATTGACAAACCCAAAACTGGAAGATATGGTGGAGTTATCCTTAATTCAGGGGAGGCGCTTCTTTAGTTGGACTGCATTTCTTTGTTGAGGGCATCATCTCTGTGATTCTGAAGTCTGCCCTGGTCTGCATGAGAGTGGAACTGTAGTGCAGCATTAAAGCTGGAACCTTGCTACCAATCATTTCCTTTTGGGGAATCTATGGCAGCTTCTCCTAACAAAGTGTTATTTCTTTAGCACACAGAAGGCTGTAATAATGGGAAAGAAAAGTTTAACAATAAACAGACTCTTCCAGTCTTTTGACATGTCGCCTTGACAACAAATTCTGAGCRAAGTAGGTCGACCAAATGGGAGAAAGACAATTATAACATTCCAAAGACSTGTGACGTGTGGGCCTTGCACGGGGAGGAAGATGGACAAATGAGGCAGCTGGATATGTCTCATGGCAATGCTCAGATAATGATGGGCACAGCATGACAGCTCATGAAGGCATGTTATTGTAGGCCCATTCCTCATATTCAATTGTGACCCTAATTTGCCTCAGGCAAAGTGGTTTTCATGATTTATTGTGCTATACCTTTGAACATCTTTGATGATAACTGTTTTCTAGATCATATTTTGTTTTGCCTGTCTATAAAGCAAAATAATTTCTTATTAAAAAGTGCATACCATTAAGAAAAAGCAAATTCACTGTATTACTACATATTTCCACTCCATGTGTTTCCAGTTATACTGACCTTATTAGTTTTTTTAAATATTGATTTAATGACAGTATCTCAAAGCAGCATTTAAAATCAAGAGTTCATCAAGACTTGCAGTGAATAAACAAACTAAGAATTCAACCCTGCTAATCCACATCATTACTGGGACAACCAAATTAGTYCACAAGGTCACTTTAAGTTCAAGTGGAGACTGCCTGGAAGGCCAAGGATTCACAGACTTCAAATATTTCTTTTCATATGTAATTCTTTATGTAACCATTTTTGCTGGACCTTTCTTTTTTTAGAAATTATTGGRTTATCTCTAGCTAGAAGTTTAAGTGGTGTGGGAGGTTCCGTAAAATTTATATACTGTGAGGACCTTTATCTCCTCAATTCTTCAGTTCACCCACAGTTTACTTCTGACACATAATCCTTGTATCTCAGAGAGAAGTATGACTTAAAAATATGCAACAATTGTAAAGACATGGGATGTTATTTTAGAGCATTATTTTTTAAAAAATTCTTCCACTTTTTTTGAGGTCTTTTCAGAACAGATTAGATTAAGCCACTGCTGAAGTGACTTAAAACATTACGTTTTAAGACACACCCCCTGTATTCCAGAATTCACTGGACAAGGAAAGTGCACATGAGAAGTAACCAGTCCAGCTGTGTAGATGATGCATAAAAGTGTAGCTCTTTTGTGTATGACACTTTTTGTGAGTCATTTGTCAAATGAGATAAATGAATTACACCCAGTTTACTTTGAATCATAAAATGCCATTAAATACTGCAATTAGACATTGTTATAACTCTTACTGCAAAAAAAAATCCAGGCTGGCAGCCATTCAGTCTTCTTACATCCTGGGAATGATTCTGCAGGTATCCCATCTGGATTGTTTTAGACTGCATTCTRCAGGCCTGGAATTTTTCAGCTGGGGAAAAGAATTGGTCATTCAGAAGTGATCCTGTGCAGCTYAAAGTTGTAATACAGTTAAATTTCTAAGTTCTACAAAAAATACTCCAACATTTCATGGACCCTGAAGATTTTGTTTTCTTTTATTATATATATATATATAATTTTTTGTGTAAAGGAGGGACCTCATGTATTTTGAGAGATAGTTATCTTTTTTGCCAGGAACATCATGGGGAACCATTCCTCTCTCCCTGGTWTTTCCCTGTGCAAGATTTGGAAATAAATAGAGAGCTAGTAATAAATAGAGATAAATAGACATAAATAGAAAGAATCTCTGGGTGGTCTGGTTTCAAACTGAGCACCATTTTCTAAGCATAAAGGAAAAAATAGGGAGCCCTAAACTGAATACCAAATCTTACGGAAGTGTTTGGTAAATATGTTAACCTTTTAACTCAAAGTAGAAGATGTTGTAYTAATAATGTTTTAAAGCAGTATTTCCTCCAGCAATTTTCCCTGAAGGAATTAAGTCAGAAATGAAGCAAATGGAGAAAAGGTTAATGGAACATAAAKTAAGAACTTCTGTGACTTTCAATGTTCTGAAAGAGATGCTTATGCTTAGATTTAAAATCATTTAGATTTCAGTACTATTGAATTGTCAATAGGTGAATGTCAGTGGCAGTTCATAGGTTAAACAAAAGCCTCAAGAGGCCCCAAGTCCAAGAGTGCCTACTGGATTCCAGAACAAGTTCAGAAGTTGAACAAAAGCCCTGGCAACAGCAGCCCTCTGGCATTAGGGAGACAAAATTTTCCTTCCAAAATGATGATGATGATGATGATGATGGTGAGGGTGTTGATAACGACAATGGTGATAACTAGGGTAACACTTGTACGGTGACCTGAAAAAACTAAACTTTCACCTATATTTTGGTGGAATCCTCCTRAAAGAATCTTAGACCTGTGGGTGAAGGAACTACCTACTGTTGCTTTTTTTTCACCAAAAATGTCTGGAAAATGCGGCTTCATGCAATATTTATAAGCAAACAGAATGGTGCCAAACACATACCTAACCTATCACCAGATAATTCCTACAAAACACAAGCTGCAAGACTCAACACTTTAACTATCAGCTAGGAAACATGGGTGCAATAACAGAAAGAAAAATAAGGAAGAGTTCTGATGTATGATCAACCCACCTAACTCCTAATTTAAATGATTAGAGTAGGAGTAGATTCACACTTGGCTCCAATGTTAGTCAAAAGTGTGATAATAAAAATGTGTTCTGAAGGTATCTCCAGAACAAGACTTCTATTAGTGATTAGGTTTGTCTGTATAGAGCACCAAGAACAAGTGGTGGTGGTGGTGGCAGGGGGGGGAATCATGAGAAAATTCAATTTGTTCTGGAATACAGAAAAAAAAATTAGGAAAAATCTAGACTGCATATTTGAAGACATAAACCCTATTCGCTTACCAAAGAAAGCATTACTTTTTCACAAAGTGATCAACTTCTTTGTCTGGAATGATCAATTCAAATTCACTTGCATATTGTGGGGTGTCTTTTCCAAATTTTTTCAAACACTTTTGTCTATGGCTCTGCTGCGCTCTGATAATGCAAGATTTTCTTGGAGAGCAACTGGTCTTGTTCATTTCTCTTAACACATTTTGAGTTCCATTTTAAATCTTGACCACTTGGGTGAATGCAACAAAAATGAAAAAAAAAAGTAATTTTTAACAGTTCTAATAACTTTGATAGGGAAAGAAAGGGCATAGGGGAGTCAGAATCGGTACTTTTGCTTAGGAGTAATTGTTCATATAACTCCATTCATCCATAAAAGAAAATAAAATGAAATTACTTCATAATTTGACATCAATGAGCAATCCCAGTGTATACTGAATTGTGAAGAGTCATTCTGGCTAATGTTTTTAGCAAATGTTGGAAAAAACCCATTTTTAAATGTAAGTTTTSAATCATGTAATTGCATATTATTCCTGTAATATTGTTTCCCCTTTTTTTTTGTTTTCTTGTTCAAGAATATTGAAGTGATATTTCCAGTGCTATTGCTGTCTTAGTGACATCAGTAACAACAGATTTCAAAGATTTTTCTTTCTGTGTTTTTGAAATATATTGTCCTCTGCAWAAGAAACCAACTAGAAGAAAATAGTCCTGCTAGATACATTTGGTAATGACAAAATTAATTTTTGAAAAACTCACCCAAAACCACCRTGTCTGGTTTTGGGATTGTATTTCATCTACCACTACCACTACATCTACCACTGTGGCCTTGCTGGAAGTTCAGTGGCAGGATATTGAAATCCCTTGGCCATTTAATGTCCTCTGGATTCTGTCTCCTTTGTATCCTGTCTCTCAGAATACCACAATTGCAAAGGGGAAACTTGTTGCCAGAGACAGCTGAAACAGCTGGACTCATTTGAAGAAAGGCCTCCTCCAAATGAAGTTTTTCAGGAGGGCTTTTAGGGAGACTGAAAGTTCACATCCAAAAGATGGCTGTCTCGGTTTGAGACAACGTTTTCAGAGAAAAAAACATTAAAGAGTAAATGTTTCCTCTGAAGTGAAAAATTTGATAATATTTTCCCACCAATATGAAATAGATGCTTGGGCAAAAG